>NC_057795.1:67138832-67438832 GCF_018294505.1 Triticum aestivum | reverse complement strand
ATGGATATGCGAAGTTCTTGAAGATGACCGAGGTCAGGGCTATCCGAAACTTCGGATTGAACCTCATGTTCTCCGTGAATTTTCACAGTATGTCAGGTCAAAACATCTCCTGCGGAATACAAGAGGCGTTTCTGTGGAAGAGCAGATCGGCATGTTTGTCTACATGCTCTCGCGAAATGCTAATTTTGACCAATTAAGTGATAGATTTGAGCGCAGCAGAGAGACTATCCATAGGCATATCAAGGCATGCTTTGATGCGATCGTCTCACTGAAAGGTGACTTTGTGAAGGATCCTGGAACTAAGGCTCATTGGAAATTATTATCTGATCCGCATTTCGGGCCATACTTTGAGGTAAGTGTGTGTGTAACTTAAGGTTGCATATTTTCGTAACTTGTATGCTTTTCTGTTACATCTCAGTTACTTAGTTGATGTTTTCTCTTGCAGAACTGTATAGGAGCAATCGATGGAATTCATGTCCCCTTGACAATATCAGATAGGGAAGCGGCTCCATATCGAAATAGAGAAGGATCCATCACTCAAAATGTTATGCTTGCTTGTGATTTTGACCTCAATTTTGTCCATGTGTCCTCTGGCTGGGAAGGCTCTGCACCTGATGCAGAGGTCTTGCATTCTGCTATAGAATCTGGATTTCAGGTTCCAAGAGGCAAATATTATTTGGTGGATGGGGGTTATCCGAACACTCCTTCCTTTCTTGCTCCTTACAGCGGGATCCCTTACCATATCGACGAGCAGGAGCAGAGAAGTTGCCACACAAGAGACTACAAGGAGTTGTTCAACCTTCGTCATGCACAACTGCATGGCCATATCAAAAATGCTATAGGTCTATTAAATATGAGATTTCCAGTTTTAAAGGTTGCGACATCTTACCGGTTAGAGACTCAACTGAAAATTCCAGCAGCGGCAGTGGTGTTGCATAACATAATTCAGAGGCAAGGAGACACTGAAGGATCTCCAGTTAGCCAAACAATCCCAATCAATACACGTGAAAGTGGGGGTGACGCACATGGCCATGATGTTTCAGCACTCAGCAATCAGTGTGACACGGGTGATGCTTTAAGAGACGATATTGCAAAGAGGATGTGGGCAGATTACATAATAAATATGTGATTTTCATATTTCTTACGTACCAAAGGTAAAAAAAGGGGAAATGATGTACAAGCCCTCTAAAGCCTTTGGGGTTTGCCTAGACTGAGACAAGAGAACTAGACGGCCTGAAGGAAGGATCAAATCAACGGAAAACAATCCTCAATTTCGATGTCGCGGGATGCTTCATGTTGGTAGATTTTTTTCTTCTTCTTCTTTCCTCTGAATCAAGACTCCAAGATTTGTAGTAAAGTTGGGATTGGACGTGTTAACGCGGGTTTTGACTGCCTGGTCTGACTCTGCTTTTGTTGCTCAGGCTTCAAGAAATGTGTCAGCAGCAAAATTTCGGTTGACCCTACTTTCTTTGCAATTCTTATCATCAATCAGTGTATTCGGCCGGTAGCTGTTTTTTTTGTTCTTATTTTTTTGTTCTTATTTTTTTGAACACAAGCACTACCAAACTTGGCACTTGACTCTACCAAAGAAATGCGCAATACAAGATCGGCCTGCAATAATCAGTGCAAGGTTGTGTATTCCTGAAGTAGAGTTGAGACCATGTCAGGTAAATACAGTGGTTCACAACCCTCTCTCGTGAATATATGAGGACCCTTGAGCCGTACTTAAACACATCATTTTTTGTTGTAAAGTTCATTTCTATTGATTTTGTTGTCAGACTTTGGTGAGCTTTGGAGATTTTGCTTTCTTTTTTAACATCAGTACAAACACAAGCGCTCATACACGCGCGTACACTCACCCCTATGAACGCATACACTCACCCCTATGAACGCACGCACACCTACCTCTATGAGCACCCCCGAAAGACTGAGCCGACATATAAATTGCATTCGGCTGGTACGGTTAAGAGTTCCAGGTTCAGTTTGCGATAATGACACAACAGAGCCGCTGTTTCGGTAGTTAGATTTTGTAGGCTTGACAACGCCCGCCCAGGATAATGGATACTAAACTGACTACCAAAACCTGGACTGTCGGGAGACGGGGTAGTAGTGCAAAACCAACTTCAGTTTTAGGGGGTGGGCCACCATGTTTGGTTATGTCAAAACAAATACACATAAGGAAATGACCAGTACAAGGGTACGAACCATGCACCTCAGTATGGTAGACGCTCATCGCTAGCCAGTCCACCTGATGAGTTGGCTGCCTAATAAAGAAACGCTACCTATAAGAATGACCACAACAACCCGCTTAGTGTAGCGAACCATTTATTCCGCAGTTTCTTTTTCTTTTTTCTTTTATTTTTTGTTTCTTTTTTCCTATTCATGTTTTTTTTTCAAAATTTTAATGCTCTTAATTTAAAAAAAATCATAAAATGTTCGTTTTTCCAATTTTGTCCATAAATTAAAAAAATACCACATTTTCAAAAAGAGTAAAAATAAATAAAAAAATGTTCGTGTCCTTAAAAGATTGTTCAGAATGATACAACATGAACATTTTTTTAAAAGTATGAACACAATTTTGAAAACCAACAATTTTTGGAAAACACGAACAACAATTGGAATTTTCGGACATTTTTTCAACCAGCCTAAGAAAATTAGAAACCAAAAAGGTTTATTGAATTTCCTCAAACATTTTTCTGAATTTGCGAACAAAAAATTGAAAGCAAGAACATTTTTTAAATTCCGAACAAATTTCAAAAAGTGTGAACGTTATTTGAAACTCCCCGACATTTTTTGAATATATGAATAAATTTTGGAAAAAGTGTACTTTTTTGAATTTTTGAGAACATTTTGTAAACTAGAACTTTTTTGTCAAATTGTGAAACTTTTTGTAGGCGGCAACATTTTTTTAAGAGTAGAATACACCATAAGTCTTAAAAATATTCAGTGGGTGTCATATTAGTCCAAATACTATGAAGATGCATATATGGGTCCTAAAAGATTGCCAAGTGTGTTGTTCACAGTCCTATCCACGCTGCATAAGTTTTGACTTGCACGGGGTGGGAGGTTGACTACTTTGATGTGACGCAACAAATCTTGCATCAGAAGGATCAATATCCTTGCCTCACAGTCCTATCCACGCTGCATCAGTTTATCGGCCATTTATCCCAGAAGGGTCTGTTTGGAAGCAGCTCGTTACTCGATATCCTTACATGGCCCTAATTTTTTTAATGGCACTGCATGACAGGCACCATGCCAAGTTTTTTGAGTTTTCGGCTATTCTTTCATTTTCTGGAGTTTTTTTGGTGGAAAATGGCCAATAAATGGTCGGACGTGACGCAACTTGCATATGGCGTCAGAATTCGTTCAAATCCGTCATGGATACCTACCATGGGCAATCTCACTTGTTTGCAAAAGTTGGGGTCATTTTATGCATGTCAAAAAAGACCATGTTCATGGTAGGCCAGAAGGGTCCATTTGGGAGCACTTCATTTCTCAACATCTCTAAAATTGCTCCATTTTGTCTTGGTATTGTATGACCAATTCAAGGCACCATGTCAATTTATTTCAGTTTTCAACAAATCTTGCATTTTTTTGAAGTTTTCGCCGATAAATGGCCAGACATGACACAACTTGCATACGGTGTCCAAATTCGTTCTAACTTGGCATAGATGACTACCATGGGCATGCCCACATACTTGCAAAAGTTGAGGTCAGTTCATGCATGTAGAAAAATATACCATGTTGAACAGAGGAAGTCGCGAGTAGGCCTAAATGGCCCATTCAAGAGTCTGTTCTTGTTCGTGGCCACACATGGAAAATTTTGACAAGCTTGAACACCTTTTCCAAAATTGATAACAGATTTCCAACAATTGATGAAAAAATTTAACAAAAAATGGAAACAATGTACTATTTTAAGAAATTATCAACTTTTTTTAAGAACAAATATTTCTACATGCCACGGGCCCTCCTCCATGATTCTCTTCGAATCTCCCATAGCGGGATCTTATTCAACTTGTACTCATTCACATCAGTGAAACCATCATACTCCTGTATGATAATTGGCGCCGAGTTGCGGAAAAGCCACGCCCCCCCCCCATGATTCTCTTCCAATCTCCGATGCAGTGGCACTGCACCAAGAAAAGATTCGGGCCTTTGACGTTGAAAGTTACACCTTGTGCTGACGACCACGCGTTCCTCATCTGTCTCAAGAGCGCAGCGTGGCTAAACGGCTTCGTTGTGTAAACCCTAAAGAGCCCAAGCTAGCGGACTCCTTTAATCAGTTCATCGACCTCACCAGATAGATCGAGATCATCTTCTTCCTCGCCATGAAGCTTCAAACCCGCAAATTGATCCTCCAGGTCCGCCTCCGGGCCATAAGCCTCCCAATCTTCATCCTCCCCAAGATCTTCCTCTACCCCTCTCGATCCACCAGCACCCCCCATGGCACTCGTCTCCCTCCTCATCTCCTGTGACCCCACTGGCCCCCTTCCACCTGCCGATTCCCCTCCTGCTATTCGCATCGAGGCTACATCCCCCTTCCCTAACTCCCTCCTCAGTACCGAATCCTGTGGTAGACTCGACATGAAGACGGAACTCCGACGTCTGGACAAAGTAGCGATCACGGCCGCCAGAAGGAACCCGCCGTCGTGAAGGTTTTTACGTGGACTCCTAGCGTCGTCGCCGGAGGAAACGGTGGAACCCTAGATGCGCTAGGGGAGAAGATTGCTAGATTGAGTGGTTGGGCATTGTTATGCTTGTATTTTTCATTCTCCTACACCACAAATGGACCCAATGAGCAAACAACAAAGCCCAAGCCCGTAAGTGCCCATGCCAAACAGAACGGCCCACAAAATAACACTATATAACACCTAAAAAAACCACTATCAAGCTCCACTCATCTTTTCGTGGCACTTAGCGCGGCATTCAATGCCGACGGCGGATCTGCTGCACCATCGCCATATGTCAAACACACACTTGTGCGCTCTATGTGGAGGCAAAGACTCATTAAGGCACGCTTTGTTGAAGTCTACTGATACGTCTCCGTCATATCTATAATTTTTGATTGTTCCATGCCAATATTCTTCAACTTTTATATACTTTTGGCAACTTTTTATATTATTTTTGGGACTAACATATTGATCCAGTGCCCAGTGCCAGTTCCTGTTTGTTGCATGTTTTATGTTTCGCAGAAAACCAATATCAAACGGAATCCAAACGGGATAAAAACGGACGGAGAATTATTTTGGAATATTTGGATTTTTCGGAGGAAGAATCAATGCGAAACAGTGTCCGAGGTGGCCACGAGACAGGGGGGTGCACCCCCTACCCCTGGGCACGCCCTGGGCTCTCGTGGGCCACCCGTAAGGCGGTTGAGGCTCTACTTTTGCCGCAAGAAAGCTAATTTTATGAGAAAAATCTGAGCGAAAGATTCACCCCAATCGGAGTTACGGATCTCCGGATATTTAAGAAACGGTGAAGGGGTAGAATTTGGGAACGCAGAAATAGAGAGATAGATCCAATCTCGGAGGGTCTCTCGCCCCTCCCAAGCTACACGGATCTCTTGTTTCAGTCCTTCCATAAACCGATTGACAAAAAATGCTTCATCATAGGAAGGATTGTACATGAGTATCTTATGCATATGCTCCTCAAAACAGTGAGCATAATCATCCATTGAACCTTCCTGTCGCAAGGCAAAGAACACATCCATTAATCTGGAATACTTATTTCTATTGAACTTAGCAAACACTGCAACACACAGCTCAGGCCAGGAGTCGATTGTGTGCATACCTTCATATGTCTGCAACCAGAGAGCCGCATTGCCTTGAAAATGCATACTAGCAAAGTCAACCCACAGATTTGCTTGGACAAAGTACATCCTGAAGTATTTCTCGCATTGCTGTTTCCACCACTTTGGATTATCACCATCAAATTTTGGAAAATCAGACCGAGGAATGCGAGGACTGAATCTCGAATGGGAACACTGTGCTGCTGAATTGGGCGACACTCCGTGCTCATCAAGTTCATCAGAGAATTCCTCATATGTTTGGAAGTGATTGCTGGAATGCTCACCCTGTCCTTGGACCGATCGGATGTTGTGTTGTGCCCGCATCTCGGCGCCTGCCGGATTTCCCTCATGACGCGGCACTTCCACCCTCAACCCTCCTGCGCGCTGCTGTGGTTGCGGCAGAGTAGATGGTGTGGTCTGCGCCTGTTCCAGGGACGAGAGGCGCTTGAGGACTCCAGTGAGGGAGCGCTTCATCTCGTCCACCGCTGCATCCAGCCCATTGTTGGCGATGAGGAGCCGACCCAGTGTTTTCTGTACGGCCGAGCGACGTGGTGGTGGTCTGTGCGAGCGCATCAAACGCCTTCGCCGAGGACGACACATAGCTGTCGACGGCGGTGCGCAGTTCCTCGATCCCCTTGGCGTTGTGCGCCCCTGCTTCCGAAACGGCCTTGCTCTGTGCGATGGTCGCCTGAATCAACTGCTGCATCTCCGCGAGCGTCATCTCTGCTGCCGCCATGCGTGCAGAGAGCGTCGGCTTGTCGGGTTTCTTCGCCGTGGTTACCGCCGGTTGTCCCAACCCAACTCAGGTACACCGAAGTGTTTTGCGCGTAATTCCCAGAGGAATCGCACCTTTCGTCAGGAATTAGGGGTCAATCGGTAGATCGGATCACCGGAAAAAAATAATTTGCACGGATCTGACGAGGCTCTAGATACCAAATGCTATGATACAGATAGCATTCCCTGCCATGGCGAGGGTGTGGTTCATAGATCTCAACGTTTCGAGGAGAATTACAGAGAGAGGAAGGCTAGGAGAAGAAGAAGCTCAGGGGAAAGGATCTCAATTTTCTACAGTCCTTTCATGCCTCACACCTACACACGCAACGTTTATATATCTAAGTACGATGGGCCGGTCCCTTGGCCCACGGACTGAGGTCCGAGTTACAAGTCGTTGCTGCTGCAGTAGCAGCTGTTGCTAGGAGCAGCAACGACAACTTTCTGGGAGCTTCTTCAGTTGTTTTCTCAGGTTGTATGGATGCAGAGATTGTTGAAGCCCTTGCTGTAAGGGAGGCGCTATCATTGTGTCGGTGTACTAGAGTAGGGGTACCCTAGTATCCCGAACTTATGCACGGACATTTGCAGCACCCCGCAGCAAGGCTTGCCAGGCGGCCGCCAAGGTCCTCCGTGGTTCCCTTGGAGCCATTCAAGAACAAAGTATTCAAGCCAAGGAGACAAGGCCCCGGCAAGAGGAGCTTGCCGGGAAGGCCAACCAAGGCATCTCAAAGAACTTGCCGCGACGCGCCACGCGTCCCGGCAAGGCCTGGTGAGCGACAAGCTTCCGGGCGCGACAAGACAATGACCGCGGCAAGGCGCTTGCCGCGACAAGTAACCACCCTGTACCCGCGCTCCAGCACATCCACCAACGTGTCGCCCTGGGACCTTCCCAGGCGCGCGTGGCAAGAGGCTGTGCAGCCAGCGGTGCGTGGTGGCAAGCGACGCTGACAAGATTGCCATTGTGGCGAGCGGTGGCGTCCCTGACGGTCCCTTTCTGCACTATTTGGGCGATGCAGACGGGCATTTAATGCCTTTGTCCCCTGCCTTCAGGGTTAGGTAGGATACACTGTACAGGTAGTTGTACCAACCACAATTCCTTTTCCATTTTTACCCTTGTCTGCGTTGCCACCTGTCGGTGACCCCTTGAGCATATAAAAGGAGGCCCATGCGCAACGTAGAGGAGGTTGGAAGGTTCGGAGGTTCGGCTCGGTTCGGAAGCCAGAATAACACACACGCTCGGTCTCGTTAGCGGCCGAGGTGTTCTGTAGCATTCAGCGCTCCCGAGCAAGAACTCAATACACTCAGACATGCAGCAGTAGGAGTGTTATCTCTCCGGAGAGCTCCAAAGCTGGGTAAATTGCTCGTGTGCTTTGCCTCGATCCGCTCTTCGTGCGATCTCCGCCCCCCGCCGAACCAAAAGGGGCTCGGTCCGCCGGTCCCATAGGTGTTCGTGGATCAGCTTCCCCGACATCTTTGGCGCGCCAGGTAGGGGGTGTGTCGAGGTTGTGTGAACCCGATCCGGCGTTCACATGAGCTAGATCTTCATTTTCTTCATCGACATGCCACCGAAGAAGAAGGCTTTGGGGGCAACTACTCCGTCCGCGTCGATCCCACCACCACTGGAGAAAACGGGTGGTGGGGTAGACGCCGGCGGAAGAACGGACATCGACGAGGAAGCTCATGGTGCTGCCAGATCCAAGGACAAGGCCGCGCAGACCTCGGCGTCCGTACATGTACCGCGCCCATCTCAGGAGGCGCAGGACCGACAGTGTCATGGTATTCGCAGTGCCATACGTTTGTTGGACCAAGATCGAGCTGGTGGATCTCGGGGTGCTCAAGACCAGCATGCACGCCAACATACTGGCACCAGCAAGGCACGGTCACCTGGACAGGATACTGCTCCTTCTAACGTAGTTAGAAGTCCGAGCATATCCCGCTCCTCGCACCGTTCGCCACTGCCGCCCACCACTCCAGCAGAAGCTTTGGCGCGAGCTCAACTGCTCCTGGATTACCCTCCAACGGAAGACAAGATCGATCAATGGAGGGCCACCATTCAGAGTCTCATCGGCTTCGCCAACGGCGACACTCCGCGGCAGCCGAGTACATCGCTGCCGCGGCAGGACCGCCAGGCACGAGCCGGTGGCGACGAAACTGGGGGGGGTGCAACCACCATGCACTCTCCACCCCGAAGGCCAAGATCGCCGACTCGCCGGATCCACCTCGACAGCGACTCCACCGCGTCATCAGATCCACGAGCTCGTCGCGATCAGCGCCAAGTTCTTCATGAACGACAACAAGAAGACGCTCGTACTCGCATCGAGCGCCGAAGAGAAGCGCGGCGTCAATCAGACCAGCGCGCTGGACCCACTGTCGACATGCATGCGCCAGGGGAACCAGGCGACTTGCCGTACGTGGTAGGTTGCCCTGCGTTCACTCGCGAGCTACGGCAAGTCCAGTGGCCCAGCACGAAGAATTTCAAGCCAAACGTACCAGAGAAGTACGACGGCAAGTCGCATCCGTCGGAGTTCCTCAGCGTCTACACCATCGCGGTGCAAGCTGCTGGGGGGCGGGATGACAAGATCCTTGCCAACTACTTCCCGCTGGTGCTCAAGCCCAATGTCAGATCCTGGCTCATGCACTTGCCGGACAACTCCATATCCTCCTGGGCAGACCTATGCCATCAGTTTGTCGGCGCCTTTACAGGCGGCCACAAGCCTCACGACCAAGAGAGCGATCTTCATCTGCTCGCCCAGAAGGAAGGAGAGCCCCTGCGCAAGTACATTCAGAGATTCAGCCGCGTACAGCACAACATCTCAGATGTCCACCCTGCCACGGTAATCAGCGCGTTCCATCAGAACGTGCGAAACCGCAGGATGCGAGAAGAGATGGCGATGTGCAAGATCAGAGACGTCAGTGAGCTGTATGCCCTGGCCGACAAGTGTGCGCGTGCTGAGGAAGAGAGGAAACTCCGCAGAGAGAATACAGAAGCAGGAGGATCTGATAGTGAAGATACTGCCCCGGCAAAGAAAAACCGGCGGTGGAACAACAGGAAGAAGAAAGGCAAAGATGTGCTAGTCGTTGAGCAGTCCGGCAACAGAGGTGGCGTCAAGAAAGCCAAAGCTGGTAGCTCCAGCGAGCAGGTTGCCGCAGGCACCAACTGCCAGGCTGTGGCGGTCGCCGACAAGCAGGACAGCACCAACAGGTAGTACTGCAAAATCCACCACACCAAGGGCCATGACCTCCAGAGCTGCAAGAAGGTCGAGCAGCTTGTCGAGCAGCAGAAGGCTGAATACGAGTGGCGCGACAAGGAGAAGGGCCAGGAAGGTGCTGGAGGAGCCGGCAAGAAACGCCCCAGCCGAGGAGGACGCCGCGGCAAGGCCAAGCAGCGGCAAGGAGACAGACCTCCCCGCGGCCGCGACAAGGATGAAGATGACGACGACGATGAAGATATGGATGATGACGAGACCGATGAGCAGGAGTTTCAGAAAGCCACAGAGATCCTGTGCGTTGACGGTGGTGCTTCTCTGCATACTTCACACCGCCAGCTCAAGCAGTGGGTGCGGGAAGTCAATGCAGCAGAACCACCCGTCGAGTCACGCAAGCCTCTAAAATGGTCCAGCACGCCTATCATCTTTGATATTGAGGACCACCCTGATCGCATAACTGCGGTCGGGTTCTTGCCGATGTTGGTTTCACCAACTATCCGCAACCTCAAGGTCACTAAGATGCTAGTTGACGGCGGGGCCGGCTTGAACCTGATCTCCTCCGCGGTACTCCAGAAACTCCAGATCCCTGATAGCGAGCTCGAAGAGACCGGCACATTCCAAGGAATCAATCCGGGAAGGAGCAAGCCGAAGGGAAAGATCACGTTGCCAGTAACATTTGGCAGCGAGTTGAACTTCAGGACTGAGAGGGTCACTTTTGACGTTGCTGACTTTCCATTGCCTTACAATGGGATACTCGGCCGTCCAGCACTCGCCAAATTCATGGCAGCCTCTCACTATGCATACAACATGCTGAAGATGCTAGGCCCGATAAGTGTCATCTCTGTCCCTGGCGACAAGAAGGATGCTCTTATCTACGCCGACAAGATCTACCGGGAAGCAGCAACCGCAACAGATCGCAGATCACTTGCCGTTGAAGCTCCCGGGGCGAAGAAGAAGACCAAGTCCGGCAAGAGTTCTGATGCCCACTCTGGCAAGCGCACCTCTTCGGAGTGCTGTGCTACCATTGAAGACGCACCATCGAGCTCCTCCGGCAAGTGTAAGAAGACAATGGTAGCTCCCCCAGAGACCAAGAAGGTGTCCGCCAAGGAGGACGGCACTGGTGGTACCTTCACCATCAGTGCCACTCTCGACCCTAAATAGGAAAGCGCGCTCATTGCTTTCCTGCGGGCGAACGTCGACGTGTTTGCATGGCAACCGTCTGACATCCCCGGTGTTCCCAGGAAAGTAATCGAGCACCATCTTGCCGTCTGTCCTCATGCGCGGCCCGTCAAGCAGAAAGTCAGGAAACAGGCAGTGGAGCGCCAAGAATTCATCGCTGAAGAAATCAAGAAATTGGAAGCAGCAGGCCTTGTCAGAGGAGTGCTCCATCCTACGTGGTTGGCCAATCGTATAGTCGTGCGCAAGGCAAATGGGAAATGGAGGCTTTGTATCGACTTTACCGATGTTAATAAAGCTTGTCCCAAAGACCCATTTCCCTTGCCGCGCATCGACCAGATTGTTGACTCCACGGCCGGATGTGACTTGCTTTCATTTCTTGATGCATACTCAGGATACCATCAGATCTTCATGGCAGAAGAGGATGAGGAAAAGACCGCATTCATCACCCCATGTGGCACATACTATTTCGTACGGATGCCTTTCGGTTTAAAGAATGCTGGTTCGACATTTGCAAGGGTAGTCCATGACGCTTTTGAGCCGCAAATACACAGAAATGTGGAAGCCTACATGGATGACATAGTGGTCAAAAGCAAGGACAAAGCAACTCTGATTCAAGATTTAGACGAAACCTTTGCAAATCTGCGCAAGATCAACCTCAAGCTTAACCCCGAGAAGTGCGTGTGTGGAGTCCCCTCCGGCAAGCTTCTCGGGTTCTTCGTGTCTCAGCGAGGAATTGAAGCCAATCCCGACAAGATCAGGGCCATTGAGCAGATTGAAGTACCAAAGCGCGTCAAGGATGTACGAAGACTTGCCGGTTGCGTGGCTGCTCTCAGCAGGTTTATCTCTAGGTCTGCAGAGCGCGCCCTGCCATTTTTCAAAATATTGAAAAAGGCAGGTCCAATGAAATGGACTCCGGAAGCGGAGGCTGCGCTGCAGGACTTAAAGAGGTACCTGTCCTCCACTCTAACACTTGTCGCACCTAAGCCACAAGAGAAGTTGCTGCTATATATAGCGACAACCAATCAAGTGGTTAGTGCTGCGTTAGTAGCGAAGAGGGAGGCGGATGATGAGCCGGAAACCACGGCAAGTGCATCCAGCGACAAGCAAAGGACTTCATCGGCAAGCTCTGGTCCCGACAAAGATGGATCTGCACAGGCGCATGAGAACATGCAGAAAAGAATGATGCAGCGCCCAGTCTACTTTGTCAGTTCCCTTCTGCAGGGGGCTAGGTCAAGGTACTCTGGTGTGCAGAAATTGCTTTTCGGCCTTCTCATGGCCTCGAGAAAGCTGCGCCATTACTTCAAAGCACATGAGATCACAGTCATCAGTCGTTTTCCGCTGAAGAGGATACTGCAAAATCCAGAAGCAATGGGCAGGATTGTCGAGTGGGCACTGGAACTGTCAAGCTTTGGCCTCAAGTTTGAGAGCACTTCAACTATCCAAAGCAGAGCATTGGCAGAGTTTGTAGCAGAGTGGACGCCAACACAAGATGAAGAAATTCCAGAAATGAGCATCCCCGTCAAGGAAGCAAGCAAAGAGTGGCTGATGTATTTTGATGGTGCCTTCTCGCTGCAAGGCGCCGGTGCGGGCGTGCTACTTGTTGCACCCACCGGAGAGCACCTCAAGTACGTAGTCCAGATGCACTTTCCCAAGGAGCAAGCAACGAACAATACCGCAGAGTATGAAGGTTTGCTTGCCGGTCTCAGGATCGCAGCAGACCTTGGGATCAAGAAGCTCATTGTCAGGGGTGACTCACAGCTTGTCGTCCGCCAAGTGAACAAGAATTATCAGAGTCCGTTGATGGAAGCTTACGTTGATGAAGTGAGAAAGCTAGAAGAGCACTTTGACGGCCTACAGATGGAACATGTTCCAAGAGCTCAGAACGACATTGCCGATGGCCTGTCGAAGTGCGCCGCACTTAAGTTACCTGTGGAACCAGGAATCTTTGTGCTCAAGCTGACTCAACCGTCTGTAACGCCATCAACTAGACAGAGCAAGAAGAGGAAGTTTATTTCTGGTGACTACTTTCCGGCAGAGCTCCCCGAAGCCGCCGCCAAGAAGGTCCCCAAGATCAACACCAAGGATGCTGAGGAGCAGTCTGCTCCGGCAAACTATAGGGTTTGTTCCGTTGAAGCACACGCTCCTGACAAGTTTTGCTCCGGCAAGCTTGCCGGGGAACGTCAAGCTCCGGCTGAACCGCAGGTTCTCGCCGTAGAAGCGGATGTTCCCGCAGCAGCAGATGTGCCTTTAGTCCTTGTTGTCGAGCCGCAAGCTCCAACATGGGCACAACAGATTATCCATTTCCTTCAGACAGGAGAACTTCCCGAAGAGCAAGAAGAAGCGGAAAGAGTAGCCCGGCAGTCAAGTATGTACCAGTTTGTCGACAACACACTGTACAGAAGAAGACTCAACGACGTGAAATTGAAGTGCATTCACCGGGAAGACTGACAAAAGCTGTTGGCAGAG
The DNA here is from genome assembly GCF_018294505.1 of Triticum aestivum. Taxonomy (NCBI): domain Eukaryota; kingdom Viridiplantae; phylum Streptophyta; class Magnoliopsida; order Poales; family Poaceae; genus Triticum; species Triticum aestivum. The sequence continues at coordinate 67,425,422 of NC_057795.1, read as the reverse complement.
ATACATGGAGGCATATGTGGTCACCACATTGGCGCAAGAGCACTTGCCGGCAAAGCGTTCCGGCAAGGTTTCTTTTGGCCGACAGCCCTCCAGGATGCAACTGCACAAGTAACCAAGTGTGAAGCGTGCCAGTTCCATTCCAAGCAGATACACCAGCCAGCTCAAGCTCTCCAGACGATCCCTTTATCCTGGCCATTTTCGGTCTGGGGGCTCGACATCCTCGGCCCCTTTCCCCGAGCTGTCGGGGGCTTTGAATACTTGTACGTTGCAATCGACAAGTTCACAAAGTGGCCGGAAGTGGAAGCAGTAAGGAAGGTGACAGCACAGTCAGCAGTCAAGTTCTTCAGGTCGATTGTTTGCCGTTTCGGGATCCCTAACAGGATCATCACCGACAACGGCACGCAATTCAGGAGCCGCACCTTCATGCAGTACGTCCAAGATCTTGGCGCCAAGGTCTGCTTCACTTCTGTTGCTCATCCAAGAAGCAACGGTCAAGCGGAGAGGGCGAATCCTGAAGTGCTGCGCGGGCTCAAGACCAGGACTTTCGACAGGCTGCGCAAGTGCGGAAGGAACTGGATTGAGGAGCTGCTGGTGGTTCTTTGGTCGATCAGAACGACGCCAAATCGAGCCACTGGCCAGACACCTTTCGCTCTAGTCTATGGAGCAGAGGCAGTTCTCCCCACGGAACTCGTATACGGGTCACCTCGAGTGCTCGCTTATGATGAGCTTGAGCAAGAGCAGCTGCGACAAGATGACGCGCTGCTCCTTGAGGAAGACCGTCTTCAGGCTGATGTACGAGCTGCTCGATACCAGCAAGCTTTGCGCCGCTACCATAGCCGCAAAGTTAATGCCAGAAGTCTCGAGGAAGGCGACCTTGTTCTTCGGCGCGTTCAGTCTGCCAAGAATTCCAACAAGTTGACGCCGAAGTGGGAAGGCCCTTACCGGGTGAAACGAGTCACTAGGCCTGGCGCTGTCCGCCTTGAGACCGAAGATGGCGTTCCGGTGAGCAACTCCTGGAACATTGAACATCTTCGTAAGTTTTACCCGTAGGGCGCGATTGCCGGAACCCGTTTCGGCAACCACCTTTTGTACAAGTCTTGCCGATGTTGCATGTAATCCTTTGTACAAAGCCGGGCGCAGACCCCGTGCACAAATAAAGCTCATGTGCTCCGCACATCTTGTCAATTTCATGCTTTTTACTTTATATTTGCATGCGTTATCTGACACTTTGTGCAGCACCTACCCCCGGTAAGCAATAACGAGCCGTAAGGCTCCATATCTTTATTTTCTCTTCTTTCTCTTTCTCAAAGAAAGGAAGGTTCCCTCGCCCACAAGTTTGCCGGGGGGAAAGGAGAAGATAATGGTGTGGACCAAGCATCGTTCAAGGAAGTTTTGCCTTACCGGGAAGCAAACGACAAAAAAGCTAAGTAGCTAAAGTTTGAGCAATCAGTTTTAAAATTTTTAAGTTATCTTCCTCGAACGATCGTGCTTTGTATGGAAAACCTGTGCGCGGAGGAACCAACTCGTAGCTAGTTGCGCCCTTACTTTGTTTCGAGTCCGCTCAACAACTTAAGTGAGCTGCGACTAGTTGCGACAAGGTTTCTTGTCGGTAGCGGCACTGCCAGCAGGCTGCTGACGTCCCGCACTCAGCGCTCGCGGCTCGAGGTGCCTACGCCGACAAGTTCCCTAAAAGCGTAGGGCAAAAACATACAAAGGAAAGGATCAAGTAAAGGAAATAACATAGCAATCTCTACCCAGCATAGAGTTATATTACAAGATAACTTGTCGCAGCTCTAACAGATTGTTCTCATGACATGACCAGCAGCGACAAAGAAAAAGAAAAGACGGGCGGCCTAATCTACGCGATCGCCCTCAACCCTCTTGATCTCGCTCACCTTGTCCACAATGGGTGCGACAAGGGCCTTGAGCGCTTCCAGATCAGCATCTGGCGGCAAGGACCTGAGGACGTTGGTGAGGTTGAGGCCTGGGTTGCGGAAGGCCACCTTCACCAGCACCTTCTGAAGAGCCCTTGCGCATATCCTGCACGACTCGTCGGCCAACTGCTTTGGGATCTTCTCCCGTAGTTGCTGGAGGGCCGTCGCCACGCCCTTGAAGAACAAGCTGAGCTTGGCGCTGGGTTGGAGGTGCTCATCGGAGGAATATCCAAAATCCTCCATCCCCAGCTGCGCCAACTCCCTGTCGATGGCTGCGTCGGCATCCACGAGACCCTCGATCCAGTGCTCCACAGTCTCCCAGAAAGCGTCCTGGGCGGCAGCAGCACTCGCCAGCAGCGCCTCGTCGGCCTTGATCTTCTCCTTCAAGGCCACCTCCTGCTCCCTGGCGCCGTCCAGCGTCTGAGTTAAAGTAACCAGCTTCAACTCAAGATCTACATTGGAGTCCTTGGCGGCGCTGAGCTCTTTGCTCCTCTCAGCGAGACGACCCTGCAGCTCGCCGTGGGCGGCGGCGTCCTTCTCACGCTCACGCTTGAGCGCAGCAAGCTCCTCGCCGCTCGCCTTAAGATCGGCCTCCAGCTGCGCCATCTTCGTCTCCAGCTCCTTCTTGGCGGCCTCGGCAGCTGCGGCAGCATCCTTTGCTTCCTTGAGAGCCCCGCCAATTGCTTGCTCGCGCGCGGCAAGCTCCTCCTCGTGGCTGTCAAGGTTGACCTTGCACTGCGCCAACTCGCCTTCCTGCGCAGATAACTTCTCGGCAGCAAGCCGCTGCTGCTCTTCAACCTCAGCCTTCCTGAGGAGGAAGGCTTTCCGCTCCTCGGCGAGTTGCTCCCGCTCCTCTGCTAGGGATCGGAGAGCTTCCTGCCTGAGACCCCAGAGCTCCTCCGCGCGCTTCTCGATGTCCACTCCCGCCTTCGCGACAAGCGCTTCTCGGGATGCCAGCTTGGCCTGTCGGGCACGGTAGAGCGACAACAGCCTCCGCAGCAGCTATTCCTCCTCAGGCTCGCCGCTGCTGCTGCTCGGCGCGTCGACTAGCCTCAGCCCAGCGGAGGCGAGCAACTCTTCATCGAAGATCTCTCCTTCGACCGGCGGGCTCTTCGGAGCCTGGCGCTGCAGCAGCGGCGGAGGGATCGGCGGTCGGCGCAGCGCCTGGCACTCCTGCGGCCTCGGGGCCATCAGTGCGATCGCTGGATCCCTCGCCAGCTCCTACGGCGGCAGCTTTGGCGGCCTCTTCGCTGGCAGGATCATCCGCGCCGGCCTCTCCTTCGGTGGCAGCGGCGTCGTTGTTGTTGCCGCGCGCGTTCTCCTCGCCGGCGGCCTCGGTTTCCATCGGCTCCGTGGCAGAAGGATCTGACGGCCGAAGAAGGGAGAGAAGTCAAGCGAATATTTAAGCAGAAAATGAGAAGAAGAAGAACCCAAGGGGAGTTTTCAGGCAAGAAGATTACCTGCACTAGGATCTACAGCCGCGGTCTCCGCCACCGGGGGATCGCTGGTGCTATCCCTTGCCGGAGAGTGCTCCCTTGTCAGAGAACGCTCCCTTGCCGGGGAATCCTCCCTTGGCGGTGTAGTCGAAGCAGATGGCATTTCGGGAGCGGCTTCCGGGCACTCCTGGTGAGGCTGCTCTGCTCCTGCACAAACCAACAGTCAGATATCAGCAAAGAAAGAGTACCCATGCGCGCCTGACAGCAAGAAGTAAACTATATACTTACGCTGGGGGCTGCGCTGGGGGCTGCTTTGGGGAATAGTTGCCGGGTCCGGCAAGGTGGTCTCAGACACGTCCCCTGCTGTTGCGGTGGGTTCGTCCTCGATGACAATCACCGGGACCTTGGCTCTCTTCGCCGCTCTCTGGGCCAGAGTCCTGAAAAGGAATGAGTTCGGAGTAAAGCAAATCAGAGACAAGACAAAACAGCAAGAATTGAAGAACTACAAGTACAGCAAATAAACTTACTCTTCTTCTTCCTCGTCGGAGCTGAGCACGGAAAGATCGAAGTCCGGCTCGCCTCCGGTGCGACGAGGCGGAGGAGTAGGTTCCCTTGTCCGCTTGGCAGGAGCAGTAGCGGTGGACCGGGAAGACCCCGCTCCAGTTGCCGCAGCGGCGTGGGGCGCTCCCGCAGTAACAATGCTTGCCGCGGTCGAGCGCGTCGCGCGGTGCGGCGGCTGTTGACCCGTCTGCCGCCCCGCTACGCCCACAGCCTTGCGGAGACGCCTTCTTGGTGGAACTAGGGACTCCGCTTGCGGCAAGCTGCCTGAAGATTCGGGCCCGACAAGCTCTCCCTCAGCGGGCTCGCTCGACTCAGATTCAGGCCCGGCAAGCTCTTCCTCGCTGACAAGCTCCTCTCGCTCGGCAAGGCTTGCTGCCTCTGCTGCCTCTGCCTCCTCCACGGTGAATCCAAACTCGCCCACGGCAGCTGCTGCCGCCGCCTCTTCCAGCCTAGTGGCGATGCGCTGCATCTCCGCATCGGTGGTGTCGCGGGCGAGGCTCTTCTGTTCATCGGGGCGGACCGGCACTTCTACCAAGCTGTCAAAGAACTCCTGCACGACGTCGTCTGCAGGCTCTTGCCAAGTTGGGACGATTCCATGCGAATCGCACAGTGGCATCATTGCACGGATGCGGTCGAGCGAGGAATTGTTGCACAGCGGAACGACGCTCCTCGGCAGCATGAACGGATGTTGAGGATCGCGCTTGAACAGTTCCAGAAGCATCGCGTCGAGCTCCAAGACAGTGAAGTTGAAGTTGATGCCTGGGTGCAGCCTCATGATATCCGCCGAGTTCTGGAACTCCCAGGCGGGTCTCCTCCTCTCCTGAAGGGGGGCGATGCGGCGGTGAAGGAAATCTGCGCCAACGGCGCCTACGATGAGCCCGGCAAGCCTGAGGCGTAAGATCCGGGTGACGGCAATCTTCAGCCTATCGTCTTCCGGGGCCACGTTGCTCCAATCGTTGCCGCGTACTATTGGGGTTTGGCGCCGAGCGGTAAATGGCTGCGGGTTCTCCTCGACAATCCAGCACCAATCTGCTCTCCATTCCTCCCACTTGCTGCGGAGCTCTCCCTCCAGATAGGCTTCCTTCTTGCCGACTCTCGAGATCCAAGCGATTCCGCCGGCAAGGGGCTCCCCTCTCTCGACTCGGGGCATAAAGAAGTGGCGAAAAAGAGCTACGTTTGGATGGACTCCGACAAAGTTTTCGCAGAGATGTGCGAAAACTGCCATGGTCAGAACGGCGTTGGGGGTGAAATCAAGGAGGCGGAACCTGTAGGTGTTCATGATGTCACAGAAAAATTCAGAGAAGGGCGGGCAAAGCCCGCAGTAGAAGAACAGCGCGAAGAAGGGATATCCGCTCGGAGCCAGTCCCGAAGCGGCAGCTGAGAGTACCTTCGTGCGCGGATGCGCTCGCGTCTCCGTCGACCAGAAAAGGTAGTAGTACTCCCTCAGCTCCTTCGCGTCAAGCTGAGGGGGGAAGATTGCCCGCTCCTTTCGCAGCGCCGCGAGCCGCTGCGCCTCGGCTGACTTCACGCCCTTCCCCTTGTCGGCTTTCGGAGCCATGGCGGAGGTGGCGGGGGATGTCGACGGCGTCGGTGGTGCCGGTGGCAATGGGAGGCGGAGCGCTGCTCTCTTTCGACTTTGGGAAGAAGGGGGGAGCGGCGGAGATTTCCGAGAATGGAGTAGCAACCGGCGAGATGGGCGAACCGCCCCTGTTTCCCCTGCTTATAAAGAGGGAGGGGGCGGACATTCCGCCTTTCTGAATAAAGAAACCACCCACGATCTCTCCCACGACGCCGCATTCGACGCGTGCCGTTGGGGGAGGGCGCGGTGGATACGGAGTAAGATACGGCGTGACCCAGGCCGCGCGTGCCCGTGCCCTGCTTTGGGCCTGGCCCAACAGCGCTCGGCACCGTGTGTGGCCCAGGCCCGGGGGCTCCTGTCGGTGTACTAGAGTAGGGGTACCCTAGTATCCCGAACTTGTGCACGGACAGTTGTAGCACCCCGCGGCAAGGCTTGCCGGGCGGCCGCCAAGGTCCTCCGTGGTTCCCTTGGAGCCATTTAAGAACAAAGTATTCAAGCCAAGGAGACAAGGCCCCGGCAAGAGGAGCTTGCCGGGAAGGCCAACCAAGGCATCTCAAAGAACTTGCCGCGACGCGCCACGCGTCCCGGCAAGGCCTGGTGAGCGACAAGCTTCCGGGCGCGACAAGACAACGACCGCGGCAAGGCGCTTGCCGCGACAAGTAACCACCCTGTACCCGCGCTCCAGCACATCCACCAACGTGTCGCCCTGGGACCTTCCTAGGCGCGCGTGGCAAGAGGTTGTGCAGCCAGCGGTGCGTGGTGGCAAGCGACGCTGACAAGATTGCCATTGTGGCGAGCGGTGGTGTCCCTGACGGTCCCTTTCTGCACTGTTTGGGCGACGCAGACGGGTATTTAATGCCTTTGTCCCCTGCCGTCAAGGTTAGGTAGGATACACTGTACAGGTAGTTGTACCAACCACAATTCCTTTTCCATTTTTACCCTTGTCTGCGTTGCCACCTGTCGGTGACCCCTTGAGCATATAAAAGGAGGCCCATGCGCAACGTAGAGGAGGTTGGAAGGTTCGGAGGTTCGGTTCGGTTCGGAAGCCAGAATAACACACACGCTCGGTCTCGTTAGCGGCCGAGGTGTTCTGTAGCATTCAGCGCTCCCGAGCAAGAACTCAATACACTCAGACATGCAGCAGTAGGAGTGTTATCTCTCCGGAGAGCTCCGAAGCTGGGTAAATTGCTCGTGTGCTTCGTCTCGATCCGCTCTTCGTGTGATCTCCGCCCCCCGCCGAACCGAAAGGGGCTCGGTCCGCCGGTCTCATAGGTGTTCGTGGATCAGCTTCCCCGACACATTGACACATGACCTGCCCGAAGAATTAAAATAGCTTCAGACTGCCTCAAAGTTATCAACACGCTGAAGGAGGGATCCAAATCAGTGTACTATCATACCTCGCAGAAGATTAAGGCTAGAGGTGCGTAGTTTGACGGGGTTGAGTTCGGTCATGGGAAGTGGATTTCAAACTTTGAAGCCCACAGGCTCGCCCGATCATCGCTCCGGAGTAATATTGGTCGATATATTTGGCTTTTAGATCAGTCCGAGGGCTTATATATGTATCCCTATTCCCTAGAAATATTGTAATTTGACGTGCTGGGGTACTACACCACTAAAAGAAACCGGATAATACGTAAGGCCAGTTATGTAAGTCTGGCATTATTGGGGGCAGCCCAGTGTAAAATTGGCCTGGCCGAGCGCGATGCTCGGCAAAGCGGTCGGTAGAGGACTGCCCCACTTTGGTGGATCCTACTCTATCCTCGTCACAATCGACAAATTCTCAACATTTGGTGGACTGTGGTTAGGACAACTTCCCTTAGAAGATACCACCGAAAGATTTTAACTCTTAGTGGAATCTTTGGCATTTAATTTTTTTTGTTATCATCCATTGGAACCATTGAATGTGTGAGCGCACATTACATAGAATCGACTGTGAAAGACCCAAATATAGTGAGATTCAAGCAAAATACATTCCGTCCTTGTGTCGTGTTAATCGATTCCAATTGTAATGACAGATTTTGCATCGACATAAGACTAATGCCAATTAAGTCCCGCCCGAAAGAAATATTCAGCAGGAATGAATATGCACATTCGCAAGAGTATCATTCTTATTACAAACAATGAGGTACAAAGCTGGATATTGTGCTTAGAGGCTGGCAAGGCCTAGCTAAATGTTGTCCTAAAAACGAATTTCCGACCCATCTTTTATCGTGAAGGATCCAAAGTGAAAAAAATGTTTCTTCGCAGCCAATAGACCAGCCCAAAAGTGCAAGTCACCAAGTTTCGGACAGAAATTTATGGCCTAGATACTTATTGCGAAGCAGAGTTTGCCAAACACCATCCTCAGTAAGTAGTTTGAACAACCATTTACTAAGTAAGACATCATTATTAATTTGAATGCCAAATACACCTTAGTCTTTTGGCTTACAAACCACGCTTCAATTAGCCTGCCTGTACTTTTTGTTTTTGTTCTCTCCTTGCCAAAAGAATCTAGATATGAAATAATCCAGCCTCCACAAGAACCCTTTTGGGAGTTGAAAAAAAAAGAAAACATATAGAGAACCATATTTGTAAGGACGGAGTTGATCAAGACTAGTCAACCGCTTCTCTAAGCGCTCCTCTATATATTTCCACTCCGTATTAGTGAGATGTTGACAATGAATTGATATTCATAAATATTTAATCGGGAATTGACCTTGCGCACAACCAAATAGGTCAGCACAATCAGCCATCGCCTCACTAGCTTCTCCAAAACAGAATAATTTACTTTTATGAAGATTAGTTATGTGTTTATTGTCTAACAATATTTCATTTTTATGTTTTTTCTTTTGAAGCCAAAGCCACTGTGCATAATTATGTGTTTTTTTTTTCTTTTGAAGCCAAAGCCTGTGGGTCTTACGGAGGCCCTACTGGGCAGTCAGATCTCGACACATGCAAGCTGAGCGTGTGCCCTTGATAGATTCTTGCTGAGCTGCTCCTTACAATATTTCCTCAAAAGGGTCACCCTTCTACAAGAAAATAAGATCAACCCTAGAAAACAGTGGCATCCAGACCATTATTGGAGTAAAATAAACCAACAATTCGTCTACTTGGCCATACATATTTTTTTATTGAAGCTGCAGTACTTCGGTTCAGAGGGGTAGAAACATAACTATTCTTTTCCAAATTATAAGATCTACTATTTTTTTCTAAATCGGATTTTCTGAATCAAATGTATATAGACGTGTTTTAGTGTATTTGTTTACTCGTTTTAGTCCGTTTGTACTTCATATAAAAATATCCAAAAACATCTTGTAATTTGGAACAGAGAAGATAGTATATTCTTCACAAAAAATAAACTTAAGTAGTACTCCCCCCGTTCTTAAATATAAGTCTTTGTAAACATTTTATTATGGACTACATACGGAGCAAAGTGAGTGAATCTACACTCTAAAATGCATCTATATACATCCGTTATGTGGTTTGTAGTGGAATCTTTACACGGACTTATATTTAGGAACGGAGGGAGGGAGTAGTATATATTATACCTATGACATATGTGGTGCAGTGTGAGTTCTGGTCCGGTTCCATTCGAGGTAGGTTCCAAGTAGGGATGTTGCCAAGTGCGCAGCCCCAGTTGACTTGCCCTTTCCCCTCTTCTAGTTCCATCTTCCCCATCGATCCCTATTCATCTCTTCTTCCCTAGCTAGCTACTTGTTGAATTCCTGTTGAGTTTGTGCAGATCATATACATATTGTTGCTCAATATAGGATAGGGTTAGCGAGATGATGTTCCCAGATGCCGGTGCAAGCCCATACTTCCCACAAAGTCAGCAGCAGCGGTTCCATGGAATCAATGGCATTGGAGAGGACGCCGCCTTCCCCGGAGACGGCGGGTTGGCGCTGGCGGTGCCCGACACCCACCGCAGCACATGCACCCTGCTGTACAACCTGTCCGTGCTCAAGGACAAGGTACATCAGCTGGAGCCGCTCGTCGGCCTCGCGGTCGGTCGCGGCCACGGCCACGTCGTCGACCCCGTGGTGCCCGGAGCCAGCGCCGTCGTCCAGGAGATCATCGCCGTGGCTACATCCATGTTGTACGCCCTGCAGCACCCTTACGGCCTCGGCGCGTTGACAAAATCCGTTAATAACGCGGCCACGCCGGAGGATGTGGTCGACGGCCATGCAAAGAACGGCCTAGCGGATGATGACCAGGAGGCCATGGTCGATGCCATGCGGCAGTGGCAGCAGCAGCACCACCATGGTGGCGGCCACGACATCCCTGGAAAGTCCGCAGAGGCGGCCGCCGTGTCATCGTCGACGCAAGCGACGACGGACTCGGCGGTGGACACGACGATCATCGAGTTAGACGCGGCCGAGCTGCTGGCCAAGTACACGCACTACTGCCAGGTGTGCGGCAAGGGGTTCAAGCGCGACGCCAACCTGCGCATGCACATGCGCGCGCACGGCGACGAGTACAAGAGCAAGGCGGCGCTCGCCAACCCAACCACCAGGTTGTTCGGGCCCTCCGGCTACGATGCGGCGGTGGACGCCGCGGGGAGAAGGAACAAGTACTCGTGCCCGCAGGACGGCTGCCGGTGGAACCGGAGGCACGCCAAGTTCCAGCCACTCAAGTCGGTGATCTGCGTCAAGAACCACTACAAGCGCAGCCACTGCCCCAAGATGTACGTCTGCAACCGCTGCAACGGCAAGCACTTCTCCGTCCTCTCCGACCTCCGCACCCACGAGAAGCACTGCGGCGACCACCGCTGGATATGCTCCTGCGGCACCACTTTCTCCCGCAAAGACAAGCTCGCCGGCCATGTCTCCCTCTTCGCAGGCCACCAGCCCGTCGCGCCGCTCGCTGCCGGCAGGCACGGTAAGAGATCCTCATTATTGTCCACGTCCTCCTCCGACCTTGCTGGAAACTGCACCAACACCGGCTTCTCCATTACTCCTACATGACATGCATTGTGCAAATGTATGTGATACACGTACCTACGTGAGCCCATGAAACTGTAGATAGATATATAGCGGGGCTTGATTACACCATGCATGGATTGTTTTCAAAAATATATAGGGCTATCATACCCTGGAAAATATGTAGGGCATTTCGTACGTCTGAAGTTTTCTCTCTCTTCTTCTTTTGTACCCCCTCCGTTCGGAATTACTTATCGTGAGAATGGATGTATCTAGACGTATTTTAGTTTTAGATACATTCATTTTCGAGACAAGTAATTCGGAACGGAGGGAGTACTATATCAACTAGCCATACTCATGCGTTGCCTGCCATGAATGGGAGATTTGATTTCTCATTGTCGTATGCGGCTGCATAAATTTTGTATCTTAAGATATCGGATCGGATGTCCCCCAAGGAACATTTTGTATCTTAAGATACGAAATTTGATTTCCGACACATTTCGTACCGCTGCCATGAATTCATTACTTAAGATACGAAATGTGTTGGAAATTTCTACTACAAAAAAACATCTTAACTTAAAAGGTTGAAAATTTCATAGCTAATTAATTGTGATCGGATTTAAAATCCACTTGAAACACACTAATGCATGTTGCATGGTAGTAATATATAGGGAGGCTCATGTCTAGATCGGACGGATGATAATGGACAAGCTAGCAAATCCAGCGGCTGAACAATTTTGATGATGTATGGTTGGGCTTGTCTATAGATGATAAATATGGCTTGTCATCAAACTGTTGCCGCTCTGCCTTGGTGACACCTGCTGAAATGCAAGGGAGGGTAAAATTAAAATCAACAGAACCGATGTGCGTGACGGCTCAAAATCATACTCCCTCCGTTCGAAAATATTTGTCCCAAAATTGAATGTATATAGATGTACTATTTTAGTTTTAGATACATCCATTTGTATCTATTTCTTTGACAAGTATTTCGGGACAGAGGGAGTACATGAAGATAATATTTTCTTGGGATAAGGCCTAGTAGCGCAATTTTGTGATGAGTAATCCTCAATGTAACAAAGAGCTCCGTAAATGTCACTGCATCAGTCACTGTATTCCTCACGAAGACCATGCCCAAAATTTTAGTACGGTAGTATTATACAAAACATAAATGAGGATCGGACAAACAAACATAAATTTATACCTAACCTATCCACGTCATTTAGCGGAGCCGTCTCATCTAGATTGTGCAATTTCCCTCATGTACTCCAACCGGGCCATATCTAAAAATGTTAGATTACCGACCCCTATCTAGATCTTCACCAAAATTGGCTAGAGTATCTTTAATCATGCATGAATTGAAGTGGCTCATCGCCGCCACACCTTCGAGAGCAGTGAGAATGTTATGTTGTGATCCAAATTCAAGTATAAAGATAAAGGCTAATTTCTGACAAGCGAGGGAGTGAGGCCCGTCGCCGGTAGGCTTAGGCCGACACAAATATAAATTCAAGTATAAACACAGATCAATATTGACCTAGGTCACCTGTGTTATATATATATCCTTTGTAAGCCGCCGCATGGGAAAAGTTGATCGGTTGTAAATCTCCGGCGTTTGTAACCTTCCCTGATATAGTAAAGATTTGATGACTGGCGCCTGTGGTTTTTTCCACTTCGTGTTGGAGGGGTTTTTCACATTAAAATTGGGGAGTACCTAGAACTCATCTAGATGAGATATAATTTGGTCTCATTCACTTTGAAAACAAGAGCAGATATAACCCACGTCAGCACACACGCATCTTATAGCATCACATCCAATGGCTATAAAAGGTGAATGAGACCAAATTATATCTCATCTAAATGAGTTCTAGCAAAACTGTTAAAATTGTGTCTCTCCTATGTTGATTTCGTTATTCGTCGTTTGATTTGCCCGTCATATCTCTAACAGAGAAAGATGGCAATAGTTTCCTCAGTGACCTCATCATGGTACGCCTCCTCAGTTGTGTTGACAAAGCAACGCACATACACCTCGGGAACCTATATGTGTTTCTGTAGGTAGGAAGTTTAATCAATTACACTAATAGAAAAAGGCACATTTGTCCCGGTTCTTAAGGTCCATTTATCTCGATTCCCGAATCGGGACTAAAGTGTCGGTATTAAAACCCAATACCTTTAGTCCCGGTTCGCCTACGAACCGGGACAGATTGGGCCTTTTGTCCCGGTTGGTGGCACCAACCGGGACCAAAAGACATCCACGCGTCAGCAGTTTAGGTGTTGGGTTTTTTTTGGAAGGGGGGGGGGGTGGGTGGGTGGGGGTTTTGTAGGGTTAATTTAGGGGTTCCATATATTGTGTTAACTAGCTAATAAACATAAGTGTCCTCTCTTATCTCTGTGCTTGGTCGACGCTACGTACTGTACATATAGAGAGGACTCGACACACTAGCTAGCTAGTAAGCAAATGAAGGAAACCATTAAGTACAGAAGATCGTCATGAACATATACAGAGAGAAGTGATCGACCTCTCCTTCTCTGAGAGATTGGTCGAACAACAAGTTTTCGTATATCTATCCAACGCTACTGGCTACATATATACAATATAAGATCTCTTACAATCCCCTAACATCTGAACTCAATTTCTACATGGTATTCTCCGTCTTTATCGATGACGTGGTCAAGAAAGAATCCCGCCAATTCATCTTGAATTGCTCGTATGCGATCTTGTGGTAGGAGTTCATCCCGCATCTGAAACATCTAATTTGAAGAAGAGGGTCAATACATATATATGAGTGAAACTCAACACAAATGATGGTAATAAAAATAAAATTGTGAATATTATTGCTTACGCACTTCATATTGTTTTTTTAGAGTAGCCCCGCTCACAGGTCGTGTGGCGGATGAACTCGCAAATGTAGTATCCACAGTAATTATTCCCGGGATCCTGCCACAACCACTTTACAAGAAATAGAGGTCAATCAAACTGATAAGCAAACATGCTAAATGGTATTGATGAAACTAGCTAGAATCAATGGGAGATGCGTGGAACTAGGCAGTAGTACATACTTTCGGGTGTTTAAATCGCAGCTCTGCCGACAATCCCGGAGCTTCTGCGGTGAACTTTTTCCAAACCCTGCCAGACAAAGAAAACAATTACTTGATATCAGGAAATGAACAAAGTTGCCTATATGGTGCGATAATGATTGATTGAACTTACTTCTCGAGCATTTTAGTCATGGTCGCATACTCCTCGGGATTTTTTGTTTCGAGTCTATGACGGTTACTAGTCCCTGCTCAAGCTTAATCTCTAGTAGAATAAAGTGGAAGCTGCACACACATGCATGACTCATCAATTACATTACTATAACCTCGAGTAATAAGGGAAACTGAATATGCACAAGATAGTAACACTCACTTGAATTCGTAAGGAAAGAGTATTGTATCTTTGTTTTAATTTTGAAGTAACGATCGTAGAAAGTTGGCCTCGCTTTGTTTGGCATCATGTTTAACATTCCATTCATCTATGAGATTTGTGTCAATGAACCCAATATCACCGATTTGTCTTTTCTTCAATTCGGGTGATCTTCAATCTGCATAATATAGTGAGGATAATTATATATACATGCAATGAAAGAGCTGAGCTATATATAGATACTTAATTACAGAAGGAGTACTTACAGACAGTAGCAAGTGATGATTACTTTGTCGAGGGCCTTTTAATTGAAAAACTGGAAGAACTCCTCATATGGAACAGACAACAGAGCAATTCCAACGAGGTCGTGCTCCTCTTTAACTCTCAGTGTCAAAGTATCCTTCCCAGACTTGCTGCAGATGTCCATGTACCAATCATGGAATCTTCGCATCATCGTTGTTAGTGGAGGATGACCAGGTTTCACGAGAGGCTTCCCGTGCCGGAATTTGAATGTGTCCACCTCCATTGTATCAAAAAGTGCATTGTTGGGCATGTAATCTCCTAGATTGGTATCGGGCACCATCCCTGAAAGTTTAGCAACGATATCGCTATACACCTTGAGTGGGGGGCACGATTGCTTCGCTTGTTCGCCGAGCTGGGGAATTTTTTCCCACTTATTCGTTCTGCTAACCTTTGATCAATGCAAGTACTTCCTGACCGCTCCGCTTCCTTATATGTCCTTTCAATAATGCGCCATAGTTGGTTCGCGGTGGAGGCGGTGATGCTTGCTTCAGGGCATCCAAAGTGCGCTTTGCTTTCACCAGATCTATCTTCTCCTCCGGAGGTGGATGTTTCTTAGCTTTTGTCATTTCAAATAAGTCCTTCACTTGGGCTTCACAGATCTTCTTGTTTTCCTCCTCGCTCATCTCGTATGGTAACTTCTCTAGAGGCTTGAGGGAAGGACCAAATCTGTATTGCCTCCCGCCTCTGGCTGTACTGCTAGACACCGGAGAAGCCGGAGCGGCAGCGAATGCCTTCTTTCGTTGCTTACGAGATGGAGAAGAAGGAGGTGGAGTGGTACGACGCGTCGGAGCAGCCGGAGCGGCAGCGTCTGTGTTCCGCTGTCGCCGATGAGGCGAAGGAGGAGGCGGGCTGCTCGGACGCGCTAGAGCAGGCGGAGAAGGAGGCGGGTACTGCCGCCCTCACACGCCGAAGCAGGACCAAACCTACTTGACTCATGCTCCAAAAGTCCCTTCTTGGAAATTGATGTCAAAGGGGGAGAGAGAGCACATCAAAGCTTATCACATAAGAGAGAATGTGCTCATAAAAGCTTATCATGATGCTCTTACTCTTAAGAGGAAAGTTGTCTCATGTCTTCAAGAGGGGAAATACATGATGGTATATGGTATGTTATGACTTTATCTGCTCTGGTTATTTTCTTGTTTGCTCTAATTTTCTGCTATCCTTTCTACTCCCATTATCCCATGTCAGATTCAGGGGGAGAAAGACATCTAAGGGAAGAAAATCTTTGGAATTATTTGCATATCTTTACTCTTGGGGACATGTCAATATCCAAATAGAGTACCTAGTACTCACACTCCACATGTCATCCTAGTCTTGGTATTCTTGTGCTCTTTAGTTCTTGCTCTGTCTAGTAGATGTTCTTGTGTTATCTAACCTTGTTTACCCTAGTACATCTTCTTCAAGCTAGCTCAAGACCACAAGGTAAGTATATGCATCACATTCATGTGCATGAAGATCTCTTGCTATGGTACATATTGTTTGCAAGAGAGACTCATGAACATGAAAGTATAATTCCAGTATCTATATCATTTGCTCTGATGCATATAGCCAAGACACATGTAACCGGCCGATGCAGGACATGGACGATGGCATCAAATCACCAGTCCACACCAACACCCCTGCCACCGGCTGATGCAGGGCCACCTCCACTTACGATGTGTACATGGTGGACACCCCCAAGGACAGCGAAGATGGCGCCAACGACGGTGATGGCTCCCCCAGAGACAACAACAAGCCAGACAAGGAGCCGCCTAAACGTCGACGACAGTACAGGCGGTCCAAGGGACGAAGAAGCAGGGAAACCAATATGGACACCAGGGAGGAGCACACCCTAGACAACATCAAAGACCTTGGCAACCCAACCCTCGATCAGCAGCCTGATGGCTTGGAGGAGCGTGAGGACGAAGTTGATCCCGAGGACCTCAATGACTCCGAGGACAGTAATTACCTCCCTCTTTCCGAGGAGGAGGTTAGTCTTGGATTAAGGGGTTCTCAGACAGCCGGACTATATACATTGGCCGGACTGTTGGGCTATGAAGATACAAGATGGAAGACTTCGTCCCATGTTCGGAGGGGACTCTCCTTTGCATGGAAGGCAAGCTTGGTGATTCGGATATGTAGATTCATTTCTCTATAACCGACTCTGTGTAACCCTAGCCCCCTCTGGTGTCTATATAAACCGGAGGGTTTAGTCCGTAGGAGAAGAACAATCATAATCATAGGCTAGCTTCTAGGGTTAGCCTCTACGATCTCGTGGTAGATCAACTCTTGTAATACTCATATCATCAAGATCAATCCAGCAGGAAGTAGGGTATTACCTCCATAGAGAGGGCCCGAACCTGGGTAAACATCATGTCCCCCGCTTCCTGTTACCATTAGACTTAGACGCACAGTTCGGGACCCCCTACCTGAGATCCGCCGGTTTTGACACCGACATTGGTGCTTTCATTAAGAGTTCCACTGCGTCGTCACCATAAGGCTTGATGGCTCATTCAATCATCTACAACAACGCAGTCCAGGGTGAGATTTTTTTTTCCAGACAAATTTTCATATTTGGCGGCTTCGCACTGCAGGCCAACTCGCTTGGCTATCTGGAGCAGATTGACAGCTACGCCCCTGGCCATCAGGACAGGTTTGGAAGCTTAAACTACACTGCTGACATCCGCGGAGACTTGATCTTTGATGGATTCGAGTCCATGACAGCTGCACCCGGCCACCATGATGAACATGACCTAAATCTGTCATCAGACCGCGTGCAGGAGATAGCACCTGTAACTACCCTGGCCCTAGATCCAGAGCAGATTGCGCCATCCGAGGACGGGAAGCTCAACCTCGCCACGAAAACCATAGACTCAGCGGCGCTAGAGCCGAACACATATCTGACCTCCAACGAGGCATGTGTCATCGAAACCTCGGACTCGTCTCCGGCCATAGGCTCCGAACCGCGTGCATCCGCACCCATCGAATCTGAGTGGGCACTGATCTTAGAGTTCAGCTCCGCGGACATCTTCCAAAACTCACCCCTAGGTGAAGTGTTAAACTCATTAAAATATCTCTCCTTGTCAGGAGATTCAGGGCCGAACTATGTCCGGCTTGAGTGCGGAGCGGACGACGAAGAATTTCATTACCCACCCACCACCCACTTGATAGCCACTGTCGACGATTCGACCGACATGCTTGATTTCGACTCTGAAGGCATCAACGGTATGGATGACGATGCCGGAGAAGAACAGGAACCACCGCCCACAGGGCACTGGATAGCCACCTCCTCATATGACATATACATGGTGGACACACCCAAAGAAAACAATCGTGAAGACAAAAAGGATCCAGTTGAAGACAAACCTACTGAGAAGCCGCCGAAGCGCCGACGTCAGCGGCGCCGCTCTAAACCTTGCCATGGTAAAAACAGCGATACCGACACAAGAGAAAACAACACCCCGGACGACGCCGAAGACAATGAGGACCCCGCAGACCAAGCAATGGAGAAGGACGAACAAGGAGATGGCGAACACAGTCCGGGGCCACTTCCCGATCACAGCGATGCCAAAGACACCAGTTATCAACTTGTCTCCGAAGAGGAGATCAGTCCGGGTGACGATGCATTCATCATCTCGGAAAAACAATTGGAACAAGAGCGCCTCCACCAGAGACTTATCGCCACCGCAAGGAGCTTGAAGAAGCAGAAGCAACGGCTTAAAGCTGTGCAGGACACGCTCAATGATAGATGGAATGAAGTGCTCGACATTGAGGGAAAATACGGCGGTAATCGCCAAACAAAGAGCTATCCCAAACGTAAACTGCTGCCACAATTTGACGATGAGGCTATCGCGCCCATACCGTCGAATAACAATACGGCCGACCAACCAGACCGACCGCCTCGTGGTCGAGACAGAGCGGTTAACAACACCGCACACAAACCCGCACCCCCTCCCCATAAAGGAAGGGAGGTTGCAACCAAGGGCTAGAAACATGATTTACGTGAAGACCTGGACAAAAGGGCTGACATAACCATGTCCATCTATGGATCTAGGGAACGTGTTCCTGCACAGGATCATGGCCATCAAACCAAATATACCGGTTGCTTACCAATTTGGAACCAACACCGAACACTACAACCGTCGGACTCATGCCACGACATAGCCAAATACAGGGGCACTGCACATCCCCTGTGCTTCACCGATGAGGTGTTGGATAATGAATTTCCAGTAGGGTTTAAACCCGTAAATATCGAGGCTACGACAAAACGACAAACCCTGCATTCTGGATAGAAGACTTTATTCTTCACATCCACATGGCTCGCGGAGATGGTCTCCACGCCATAAAATACCTACCCCTCAAGCTCAAAGGACCAGCTCGGCACTGGCTGAAAAGCCTCCCCGAAAATTCCATTGGAAGCTGGGAAGAGCTCGAAGACGCTTTCAGGGCCAACTTTTAAGGGACCTATGTCCGACCTCTGGATGCAGACGATCTAAGTCACATAACCCAACAACCCGGAGAGTCAGCCCGAAAGCTTTGGAACAGATTTCTTACCAAGAAGAACCAAATCGTCGACTGTCCGGACGTCGAAGCCTTAGCAGCTTTCAAACATAGTGTCCGGGACGAATGGCTAGCCAGACACCTCGGCTAGGAAAATCCAAGGACAATGGCAGACCTAACTACTCTCATGACCCGCTTTTGTGCGGGTGAGGACAGCTGGTTGGCCCGTATCAGCACCAGTGATCCTGGCACATCCGAAATCAGGGATGGCAATGGAAAACCACGACACAATAAAAACAAACATTAGAACAATGAAGAAAGCCCAGACAATACATCGGTAAACGCCGGATTCAGGGGCTTTAGACCCGGTCAATGGAAAAAGTCACTTAAAATCAGCAGAGATGGTCCATCCAGCCTAGATAGAATTCTAGACAGGTCCTGCCAGATTCATGGTACCCCCAACAAGCAAGCTAATCATACCAACAGAGAATGTTGGGTCTTCAAGCAGGTCGGCAACCTCAATGCCGAACACAAGGGGAAGGGACCGCAAAGCGAAGACGATGGGTCTTCAAGCAGGTTGGCAAGCTCAATGCCGAACACAAGGGGAAGGGACCGCAAAGCGAAGACGAGGATGAATCTCGCCAACCGAATATAGGGGGGCAGAAATTTTTTCCAGCGGAGGTCAAAACAGTGAACATGATTTATGTCACTCATATCCCAAAGAGGGAGCGCAAACGCGCACTCCAAGACGTATATGCTGTAGAGCCCATCGCCCCCAAATTTAACCCATGGTCGGCCTGCCCAATCACCTTCGATCGCAGGGATCATCCGACTAGTATCCGTCACGGGGGTTCGGCTGCCTTAGTGCTCGACCCAATAATCGACGGATACCACCTCACCCGAGTCCTCATGGACGGCGGCAGTAGTCTCAATCTGATATATCAGGACACCGTCCGCAAGATGGGGATAGACCCGTCAAAAATCAACCAAAGCAGCACTACCTTTAAAGGAGTAATACCAGGCGTAGAGGCCCGCTGCGCGGGCTCTCTAGCATTGGAGGTTGTATTCGGTTCTCCCGATAACTTTCGAAGCGAAGAACTAATCTTCGACATTGCTCCGTTCCGAAGCGGCTATCATGACTACTCGGAAGAACGGCCTTCGCCCGTTTCAATGTAGTCCCGCATTACGCTTATCTCAAACTCAAGATGCCCGGTCCACATTGCGTTATCATGGTCAGCAGAAACACGGAGCGCTCTCTTTGTATAGAAGAATACATGGCGGCTCTAGCAGCCGAAGCACGAAGCGGCCTTTTTAAGCCGAGCAATTCATCGGTCTTCAAGACCGCAGACACAGCTAAACGTGTTTGGCGCACACCTAGGTGTAGCAGCTCAGATAAACCTGAGCTAGTTTAGCAGCCATGCCCCCATAAGAACAGCCCATAAGAAGGCTGTACATGTTTCCCCATGTACATAAATATACACTCAAAATTCCTTGGGTAGCTGCTACGTCTTGAGCTTGCGTTGGTTTTCCTTGAAGAGGAAAGGGTGATGCAGCGCAGTATCGTAAGTATTTCCCTCAGTTTTTGAGAACCAAGGTATCAATCCAGTAGGAGGCTCCTCACAAGTCCCATACACCTACACAAACAAATAAAGAACTTGCAACCAACGCAATAAAGGGGTTGTCAATCCCTTCACGGCCACTTGCGAAAGTGAGATCTGATAGAGATAATATGATAAGATAAATATTTTTTGGTATTTTATGATATAGATGCAGAAAAGTAAAGATGCGAATAAAAGTAGATTGAAAGCTTATATGATAAGAGATAGACTCGGGGGCCATAGGTTTCACTAGCGGCTTCTCTCAAGATAGCATAATTATACGCTGGGTGAACAAATTACTGTCGAGCAATTGATAGAAAAGCAAATAATTATGAGATTATCTAGGCATGATCATGTATATAGGCATCACGTCCGTGACAAGTAGACCGACTCCTGCCTGCATCTACTACTATTACTCCACACATCGACCGCTATCCAGCATGCATCTAGAGTATTAAGTTCATGAAGAACAGAGTAACACATTAAGAAAGATGACATGATGTAGAGGGATAAACTCATGCAATATGATATAAACCCCATCTTTTTATCCTCAATGGCAACAATACAATATGTGCCTTGCTGCCCCTGCTGTCACTGGGAAAGGACACCGCAAGATTGAACCCAAAGCTAAGCACTTCTCCCATGGCAAGAAAGATCAATCTAGTAGGCCAAACCAAACCGATAATTCGAAGAGACTTGCAAAGATAACTTAATCACACATAAAAGAATTCAGAGGAGATTCAAATATTTCTCATAGATAAACTTTATCGTAAATCCACAATCCATCGGCTCTCGACAAACACACCGCAAAAAGAGTTACATCGAATAAATCTCCAAGAAGAGGGAGGAGAACTTTGTATTGAGAATCAAAGAGAGAGAAGAAGCCAAGCTAATAACTATGGAGCCGAAGGTCGGTGGTAAACTACTCACAACTCATTAGAGAGGCCTTGGAGTTGATGTAGAGGCCCTCCATGGTGGATTCCCCCTCCGGCGGAGCGCCGGCGACGGCTCCAAGATGGGATCTCATGGATACATAAGGTTATGGTGGTGGAAATAGTTTTTCGGTGGCTCCCCTGATGGTTTCGGTGTACATGGGTATATATGGGAGGAAGAAGTACGTCGGTGGACGCTCGAGGGTCCCACGAGACAGGGGGCGCGCCCAGCCCTAGGGGGCGTGCCCTCCACCCTCGTGGCCGCCTCGCTTGTTTCTTGACTTGCACTCGAAGTCCCGTGGATCACGTTTGTTCCAAAAAGATCGCTTCCGAAGGTTTCATTCTGTTTGGACTCCATTTGATATTCCTTTTCTTCGAAACACTGAAATAGGAAAAAAAAACAGCAATTCGGGTTGGGCCTCTGGTTAGTAGGTTAGTCCCAAAAATGATATAAAGGTGTAAAGTAAAGCCCATAAACATCCAAAACGGGTAATATAATAGCATGGAACAATCAGAAATTATATGATACCAGGGGCTGCAAACATGTCATAAAGCCCACAATTCGGCTTGCCTCATTAATAGGCAAATATCTCGTATCTCTAAATATCCATCGAGAATAACTAACTTTTCGCACGCTTACTCTTTTACACGAGTTTTCGTTTTACAAACACTATTCGTGCGACACCCTTCCAGGATACGGCACAACGGAGAGACAGGCGTAGACGTGCAGCAGGGCCCCGCTCAAAGGTTTCTCTTTAGATTAAGCCCCTGTGTAAACCTTCTTTACTGTCTTTCGTTGCTTGACATCCCGTGGGTATTCAATACACCCACAATGGATACTGGCGTCATAGGAATTTTGCCATGGCAGATCAATGCACGTACCTAGAAATATAGGGTTCATAATCAAGGGCGTTGCTCAACCCAGTATATGTTATAAAGTCCGAATACCTTAGGGAGTGTTCGGCGTCGCGAGTTAGGCCTTATATGCATCAGCTCCGAATCATGTCTTTGGTCAAATGTTGGGTTTGCCCGGCTCCTGGGTTTGCTGCCTTATGTTCCGTTCTATCGGCTAAGGCGGCCAAAGGAGAACTACTGCGATTGTGCCCTGGTTATTCCGGATGAGCACCTCAGTAGAGAAAGCCGAAAACTGACTGTCATGATACAACGAGAGACTGGTCAACCACTCGAAGACTCATCAAAATCTATAGGATTCCTCCGCATTAACGAAGGACCGTTTCCCGGTCACGTACATACGCGTCCCTATACGGATGCACACAGATGTACTAGGGGCTACTTAGTAGCCCCACTATTAAACTCCCATGGCTAAGTGAAAGTGTTACATCTATATAGTCCGGTTGCCTGGTTCGACGTGCGATCACCTCCTTAATGGACCAAGACGTTGGATCAAGTGTGATTACGCATATACTTTTCGAATACCCCCACATTATATGCGTGGGGGCTAAAGCCAACGACTGCTAACTTTCAAGTTATATGAATACATAAACGGCCGCACAGGAGGTAATACAACACTTTCAGGCAAAAGTATAAACATAGCCTCTATATCTAACACATAATGGTTTACAATTCAGTGATTTGTCACTCGAACATGAAATTCTTCAAACACCGAGCCTCTATTCTATGGGCACCTTCTATGACCTGCTCAAAGTACTGCTCAGCTGGGTCTTGGCTTCCTGCCGGACCTTGGGTCGCAACGCCGGTGGCCTCCATATCTGCCCAATATGTCTTACCACGGGCAAGAGCCATCCGCGCACCCTCTATACACGCCGACCTCTTCACATCATCGATTTGCGATCTAGCGCCAAATAATTGTTGCACCAAACCAAAGTAACTATCCGGCTTCGGTCCCCTCGGCCATAGATGGTCTATTACAGACCTCATTGCAAGGCCGGACAGCATATGAAGCTCGGCTATAACGGACATCTTCTCACTCAATGGTAATGAGCGCGCTGGGGCATTAAATTGCGACTGGAACAGCCTTTCCATTTCGTTATCTTTATGATCCTTGAACAACTTGGTCACATCAGCCACACTCTTCGCCAAGTCCGCATACTCATCTGCAGCGCTCCATAGCTTATCCAATGGAGCATACTTTGGATCTAAACACTTCATCCGCAACAAATAAGGATTTCCAGCCGCGATTTCTCCGGCTTGTTGAAGTTCCTCCCGCGCGTCCCTAATTTCAGAGCGCGTCTCCTTAGCTAAATCTAGTGCCTTCTTCAGGTCAGCCGCCTTCGCCTGATTCTCCTTTTCGAGAAGCTCATACCGGCCGGCGGTGTCCCACGGCTCCACAGCCATCTTAGTTATCTTTTCTTCGCTTCGGTGATGAGCAGCCTGTTCGGCTCTCAAGTCTTCGGCTGCCTTTAGGGCAGCCGCATTGCTAACCCAGGCATGTTCCTTGGCTAGGGCAAGTTCCGCCCTCAAGGTCTCAATGGCAGCAGCTCCACCTGCAGCCACATCATATTGTATTAATATTTCAATACTCCTCATATTTCTTAAAGCAAATAAGGAAAAAATGAGCGCATACTCTGTGACTCGTCAATCCGCTTATTTATAAGCGTGACGTCGATATCCACCACATCAATTTGTCGCCTTAGTTCGGCAAGTTCAGCATTCCGGTCTATCGCCGGACTCTTAGCCACCTGCGTATAAATGCAGTACAATCATTACCTGAGAGTGTGATCCTGCGTTTGCTGCCTAGGGCTGGCAACCAGAGTCTCAGGGGCTACTATCTATATAGAGCACATCTATCACGTGCGGTGCAACCAAAAAACTGCGTATTTCGTTGCTTACTTCAAAGCCCTTGAGCAAGCTCCTAAAAGCTTCATTTAACCCGCTTGTGGCGGAGGACATTTTCTCCAACACCGTACCCATTAGTGTACGGTGATCCTCCGAGAGAGCAGCTGACTCCAGGAGGCCCGTCAGTATGTTCGGCCGGACACTGGACTCTCCTGGACCCTTTTCATTGTCCTCCACAGGAGCCGAACGCACTGGGCTCAGGGCGGCCAAAGTGTTAGCTTCTGGCCTCAGTGGATCTGGACTCCTTCGTGACGACACCTCAGGGTCGCCTGCCTCATGTGGCGGAGAGGTAGGTGGGGTTTCACTCTCCATCATCTCCGGAAGAAGATCCCCCGAGGAAGAACCCTGTTGAGATGAACTGCTAGCCGGACTACAAAAAAATAGGTCCCGGATATTACACTCAGAGGAAAAAGCAATAAGCTTCTTATTTATTAAACTTACAGCTCGGTGGAGGGCTGGCCCGTTAGCGGGCACTGTGCGGTAAGGACGCCCTTCGTGGCAGGGCCCTTTGGTGAAGTTTTCTTCCCTTGTTTAGGCGCCTCCATTTCCAAGTCTTCGGAAGCGGCCCTTTTCTTCCCGCGGGGGGAGGAAACCTCAGATTCACCTCCCCGATTCTTCTCCTCCATGGAGACATTAATTCCCCCAGTTCGGATGCACAATGTGTGAGGCTCACTCTTGGCTTCTCCACTCTCCCCTTCATCTTTCTCCGATGGCACTTGACTTAGGGCCCGTTTAAGCATCATGGCTATTGTCGAACCTGGCGAGCCTTCGGGAAGCGGGGCCGGACACCTGATTCTTTCCGCCTTACTAAGCCAATCCTGGTCGCGGACAATTTTTCAGAGCAATGTTATGACAAATATAAACAAAGTGTTCGGTCATAGGGTTACTTACTTGGGTATCTGGGCGGTTGCAGCTCAGGCCCGCATCCTCGGTGGTGTCCGGACACTTTATTCGTGGTCCGAAGAACAACTTATACATTCCTTCGGGCATCATGCCGAAGAAGTGTTGAATGGTTCGCAGACCTTCTGGATTGAACTCCCACATCCGGAGAGGTCGACGTTTGCACGGCAGGGCCCGCCGAACTAGCATTACCTGTATTATTTTGACAAGACTAATGTCCCTCTCAAGGAGCTCCCGAATGCGGCTCTGCAATGTCGGTACATCGTTTGCAGGCCCCCAGTCCAGTCCCACGTTGGCCCACGACGCCAGTTGAGGCAGAGGGCCCGAGCGGAAGGCGGGGGCGGCCGCCCACTTTGAGCCTCGGGGAGCTGTGACATAGAACCACCTCCGCTGCCATAGATCAGATACCTTCGGGAAGGAGCCTTCGGGCCACGTGGCATCAGCGTTCCTTCTTATTGCGGCGCCCCCACACTCTGCGTGTCGCCCCTCAATCATCTTCGGCTTCACATTGAAGGTCTTGAGCCATAGGCCGAAGTGGGGGTGATGTGGAGGAAGGCTTCACACACGACGATAAACGACGAGATGTGGAGGATGGAATCCGGAGCTAGATCATGAAAATCTAGCCCGTAATAGAACATGAGCCCCCTCACAAAGGGATCAAGAGTAAAGCCCAAGCCCCAGAGGAAGTGGGAAACAAATACGACACTCTCATTAGGTTCGAGAGTGGGGATGATCTGCTCAGGGGCTGGAAGCCTATGCTTGACGTCGGCGGTCAGGTATCTGGCCTCCTTGAGCTTCGCAATGTCCTCCTCTACGATGGAGGAGGCCATCCACCGACCTTGAAGGTTGGATCTGGACATGATTGAAGATCCGAAGTACCTAAGCTTGAGCTTCGGGTGTTGGAACTCGAGGGACAGAAAGGCGCAAGCGTGGTAATAAAAGGGATAGGCCTTGATCCCTCTATAAAGGGGGGAGAATGTCAAGCGTCCCCAATGTGTACGTTCGGGACTTGCCTAAAAACACGGAGTCACGCCAACAGGCGTGGTGGTACTACCCATACCCGTATTGATGAGAATCTCGCGATAATAGGGACACGATCTCTGCTTCGACAAGACGTGCCAAGGAAACCGCCTCGCAGTATGTGCGAAAGTAGGTTGTAGAAAACGGTCCGAATAATGACCGGGCCGTGGCGTGATGTCACACTACGAAGAGTTGTCAGCAGATTAGATTCGTGGTTTATTATTCTCTCTATGGTGTATATGAAATTTGTCTTGCAGAGCCGGACACGGTCCTTGTGTTCGGAATTTATCTTGGAGTATTCGGAGATGGAACCCGCCTCGCAATGCCGAAGACAATCTACGCGCCGGACTCATCGTCATTGAAGCCTGGTTCAGGGGCTACTGAGGGAGTCTTGGATAAGGGGGTATCCGGACAGCCGGACTATGTACTTTGGCCGGACTGTTGGACTATGAAGATACAAGATTGAAGACTTCGTCCCGTGTCTGGATGGGACTCTCCTTGGCGTGGAAGGCAAGCTTGGCGATTCGGATGTAGATCTCCTTCTCTGTAACCGACTCTGTGTAACCGTAGCCCCCTGCAGTGTTTATATAAACCGGAGGGTTTAGTCCATAGGACACAACAACAACAATCATACCGTAGGCTAGCTTCTAGGGTTTAGCCTCTCTGATCTCGTGGTAGATCAACTCTTGTAATACTCATATCATCAAGATCAATCAAGCAGGAAGTAGGGTATTACCTCCATCGAGAGTGCCCGAACCTGGGTAAACATCAATCCCCGGTCTCCTGTTACCATTAGCCTTAGACGCACAGTTCGGGACCCCCTACCCGAGATCCGTCGGTTTTGACACCGACACCCAGCCCTAGGTGGCACACCCTCCACCCTTGTGTACGCCTTGCTTGTTTCTTGACTTGCACTCCAAGTCCCCTGGATCACGTTTGTTCCAAAAAACATCGCTTCCGAAGGTTTCATTCCGTTTGGACTCCGTTTGATATTCCTTTTCTTCGAAACACTGAAATAGGCAAAAAAACAGCAATTCAGGCTGGGCCTCCGGTTAGTAGGTTAGTCCCAAAAATGATATAAAAGTGTAAAGTAAAGCCCATAAACATCAAAAACGGGTAATATAATAGGATGGAACAATCAAAAATTATAGATACGTTGGAGACGTATCAAGCATCCCCAAGCTTAATTCCTACTCTTCCTCGAGTAGGTAAATGATAAAAACAGAATTTTTGATGTGGAATGCTACCTATCATATTTCTCAATATATTTCTCTTTATTGTGGCATGAATGTTCAGATCCAAATGATTCAAAATAAAAGTCCATATTGACATAAAGAATAATAACACTTCAAGCATACTAACTTAAGCAATCATGTCTTCTCAAAATAACATGGCAAAGGAAAGTTCATCCCTACAAAATCATATAGTTTGGTCATGTTTCATTTTCGTTACACAAGAATGCTCTCATCATGCACAACCTCGATGAAGAGCCAAGCAATTGTTTCATACTTTAGTAATCTCAAACTTTTTTCAACCTTCACGCAATACATGAGCGTGAGCCATGGATATAGCACTATGGGTGGAATAGAATATAATGATTGGGTTTATGTGGAGAACACAAAAAG
Organism: Triticum aestivum; assembly: GCF_018294505.1. Lineage (NCBI taxonomy): Eukaryota > Viridiplantae > Streptophyta > Magnoliopsida > Poales > Poaceae > Triticum > Triticum aestivum. The sequence continues at coordinate 67,397,940 of NC_057795.1, read as the reverse complement.
GGAGAAAGTCTCACATCGACGAGGCTAATCAACGAGTTATGGAGATGTCCATCAATTGATGTCAATGCGAGGAGTAGGGATTGCCATGCAACGGATGTACTAGAGCTATAAATGTATGAAAGCTCAACAAAAGAAACTAAGTGGGTGTGCATCCAACTTGCTTGCTCATGAAGACCTAGGGCATTTTGAGGAAGCCCGTCGTTGGAATATACAAGCCAAGTTATATAATGAAAAATTCCCACTAGTATATGAAAGAGACAACAAATGAGACTCTCTATATGAAGAACATGGTGCTACTTTGAAGCACAAGTGTGGAAAAAGATAGTAACATTGTCCCCTTTTTTCTTGGGCCTTTCTCTTTTTTTTATTTGGCCTTTCTCTTTTTTAAGGGATAATGCTCTAATAATGATGATCAGCACACTTCTATTTATTTACAACTCATGAATTACAACTCAATACTAGAACAAAGTATGACTCTATATGAATGCCTCCGGTGGTGTACCGGGATGGGCAATGAATCAAGAGTGACATGTATGAAAAATTATGCATGGTGGCTTTGCCACAAATACGATCTCAACTACATGATCATGCAAGGCAATATGACAATGATGATGCGTGTCATGATAAACAGAACGGTGGAAAGTTGCGTGGCAATATATCTCGGAATGGCTATGGAAATGCCATAATAGGTAGGTATGGTGGCTGTTTTGAGGAAGATATAAGGAGGTTCATGTGTGATAGTGCGTATCATATCACGGGGTTTGGATGCACCGGCGAAGTTTGCACCAACTCTCAAGGTGAGAAAGGGCAATGCATGGTACGGAAGAGGCTAGCAAGGATGGAAGGTGAGAGTTTGTATAATCCATGGACTCAACATTAGTCATAAAGAACTCACATACTTATTTAAAAAATCTACAAGTCATCAAAAACCAAGCACTACGCGCATGCTCCTAGGGGGATAGATTGGTAGTAAAAGACCATCGCTCGTCCCCGACTGCCACTCATTAGGTTGACAATCAAATAACACATCATGCTTCAAATTTGTCACACAACGGTTACCATACGTGCATGCTACGGGACTTGCAAACCTCAACACAAGTATTTCTTAAATTCACAATTACATCAACTAGCATGACTCTAATATTACCACCTTCATATCTCAAAACAATTATTAAGCATCAAGTTGATCATAGCATCCAATTCACTTCCTATGATAGTTTTTATTATACCCAACTTGGATGCCCACCATTCTAAGACCAATTTTATAACCATAGAAAATACCATGCTGTTCTAAAAGACTCTCAAAATAATATAAATGAAGCATGAGAGACCAAAAATTTCTACAAAATTAAGCAACCACCGTGCTCCAAAAGATATAAGTGAAGCACTAGAGCAAAAATCATCTAGCTCAATAGATATAAGTGAAGCACATAGAGTATTCTAATAAATTTCTAATCAAGTATTTCTCTCTCAATAGGTGTGTAAAGAAAGGATGATTGTGGTAAACTAAAAACAAAGACTAATATCATACACGACACTCTCCAAGCAAAACACATATCATGTGGCGAATAAAAATATAGCTCCAAGTAAAGTTACCGATAGACGAAGACGAAAGAGGGGATGCCTTCCGGGGCATCCCCAAGCTTAGGCTTTTGGTTATCCTTGAATATCTTGGGGTGACATGGGCATCCCCAAGCTTAGGCTTTTGCCACTCCTTATTCCATAATCCATCAAATCTTTACCCAAAACTTGAAAACTTCACAACACAAAACTCAACAGGAAATCTCATAAGCTCCGTTAGTGCAAGAAAGAAAAACCACCACATAAGGTACTGTAATGAACTAATTATTTATTTATATTGATGTTAAACCTACTTTATTCCAACTTCTCTATGGTTCATACCCCTAGATACTAGCCATAGATGCATCAAAATAAGCAAACAACACACGAAAAGCAGAATCTGTCAAAAACAGAACAGTCGGTAGTAATCTGTAACTTTTGAATACTTATGGAACTCCAAAAATCCTACCAAAATAGGAAGTCCTAGGTAATTTGTCTATTGATCTACATCAAAAAGAATCAACACAAAATCATGTTTCTGTGATTTATTGAATGTTTTCTCGTGAGTGCAAAGTTTCTGTTTTTCAGCAGAATCAAATTAACTCATACCATAGGTTATCCTATAGGTTCTACTTGGCACAAACACTAATTAAAACAAGAAAACACATCTAAACAGAAAGTAGATGCAAAATTTATTACTAACCAGGAGCAAGAACAAAGAAACTAAAATAAAATTGGGTTGCCTCCCAACTAGCGCTATTATTTAACGCCCCAAGCTAGGCATAAAAGCGAGGATAGATCTAACTAGTGCCATAATAGTAAGATAGATCACAAAAACTCATCTCATATTCTCTATGTTCAACAGCAAGTTTTATTTGAGGTAAGCAAAAACAATCAAAAGGGCTAAATTTATTGGAACAAAAGTCCCAAAGATCGATCTCTGGAGGTATGGGTTCCTCCTTTGGCCCTTCATATTGCACAACTAATTCATCATCATAAGCATTCTTTTGGCCGAACTTCGTGATCCTATACTCAAGAGAGTATCCTAGATCATTATTTCGAAGGGCAAAATCATTATTAAGTTCGGAAATTCTATCAACCAAGACATTGGTAGGAACCTTTTTTCTAAGGTTTTCGTTAAAAGCAACATAGTCCTAAGATTGAAAACACCTAATTTCCTCTTGATCAAAGAGGATTGCTTCTATAGGAGGACGGCCGCCATCCACCCTATAGTGCGCAAAGATTTCTTTGGCTTCTTTTATTATAAATCTAAACTCATGTGCCAAAAATATAGTAGCGGCGCGCTTAACAGGAGAATGCTCAATATTAGAAAATTCAAGGAAAATTCTTTGTATGCAAGGATGCATATGCATAAATTGTCTTTCAAGCTCAACTACAAGCATGGCAATAGCATCCGCAAGACTACTAGTTCTATGAAGAATAAACCACCCATAGAAGGTAAAGCACCGGCACAAGTAAAGAAGTCTTGAATAACCCCTTTTCCAATAATATTACCACTACCGATTAGAAACCTTTTAGTATGCAAGATAGGGGGTTCTTTGGTAAGAGCATCAAAATTTTCCATGTTATCATTATTGTCCATATCGACGATAATTTCCCCAATTTCTGACATAACGGCAAACAAAAGCGAGGAGGAAGAAGAGGACAAGCGAGAGAGAGAGAGAGGAGATTGGGAAAGAGAGGGCGAATAAAACGGCAAGGGTGAAGTGGGGGAGAGGAAAACAAGAGGCAAATGGCAAATAATGTAAATGCGAGGGAGATGAGTTTGTGATGGGTACTTGGTATGTCCTGACTTGAGCGAAGACCTCCCCGGCAATGGCACCAGAAATCCTTCTTGCTATGTCTTGAGCTTGCATTCGTTTTCCTTGAAGAGGAAAGGGTGATGAAGCACAGTAGCGTAAGTATTTCCCTCAGTTTTTGAGAACCAAGGTATCAGTCCAGTAGGAGGCTCTTCACAAGTCCCACGCACCTACACAAACAAACAAAGAACTCGCAACCAACGCAATAAAGGGGTTGTCAATCCCTTCACGGCCACTTGCGAAAGTGAGATCTGATAGAGATAATATGATAAGATAAATATATTTTTGGTATTTTATGATATAGATTGGAAAAGTAAAGATGCGACCAAAAGTAGATTTAAAGCTTATATGACAAGAGATAGACCCGGGGGCCATAGGTTTCACTAGTGGCTTCTCTCAAGATAGCATAATTATTATGGTGGGTGAACAAATTACTTTCGAGCAATTGATAGAAAAGCAAATAATTATGAGATTATCTAGGCATGATCATGTATATAGGCATCACGTCCGTGACAAGTAGACCGACTCCTGCCTGCATCTACTACTATTACTCCACACATCGACCACTATCCAGCATGCATCTAGAGTATTAAGTTCATGAAGAATAGAGTAACGCATTAAGAAAGATGACATGATGTAGAGGGATAAACTCATGCAATATGATATAAACCCCATCTTTTTATCCTCAATGGCAACAATGCAATACGTGCCTTGCTGTCCCTGCTGTCACTGGGAAAGGACACCGCAATATTGAACCCAAAGCTAAGCACTTCTCCCATGGCAAGAAAGATCAATCGAGTATGTCAAACCAAACCGATAATTCGAAGAGACTTGCAAAGATAACTTAATCACACATAAAAGAATTTAGAGGAGATTCAAATATTTCTCATAGATAAACTTGATCTTAAACCCACAATTCATCGGATCTCGACAAACACACCGCAAAAAGAGTTACATCGAATAGATCTCCAAGAAGAACGAGGGGAACTTTGTATTGAGAATCAAAGAGAGAGAAGAAGCCATCTAGCTAATAACTATGGAGCCGAAGGTCTATGGTAAACTACTCACAACTCATTAGAGAGGCCTTGGAGTTGATGTAGAGGCCCTCCATGGTGGATTCCCCCTCCGGCGGAGCGCCAGCGACGGCTCCAAGATGGGATCTCGTGGATACATAAGGTTACGGTGGTGGAAATAGTTTTTCGGTGGCTCCCCTGATGGTTTCGGTGTACATGGGTATGTTGGAAATATGCCCTAGAGGCAATAATAAAATGATTATTATTATATTTCCTCGTTCATGATAATTGTCCGGTATTCATGCTATAATTGTGTTATTCGGAAATCGTAATACATGTGTGAATACATAGACCACAACATGTCCCTAGTGAGCCTCTAGTTGACTAGCTCGTTGATCAGTAGATGGTCATGGTTTCCTGATTATGGACATTGGATGTCATTGATAACGGGATCACATCATTAGGAGAATGAGGTGATGGACAAGACCCAATCCTAAGCATAGCACAAGATCGTGTAGTTCGTTTGCTAGAGCTTTTTCAATGTCAAGTATCGTTTCCTTACACCATGAGATCGTGTAACTCCCGGATACCGTAGGAGTGCTTTGGGTGTACCAAATGTCACAACGTAACTGGGTGACTATAAAGGTATACTACGGGTATCCCCAAAAGTATATGTTGGGTTGACACGGATCGAGACTGGGATTTGTCACTCCGTATGATGGAGAGGTATCTCTGGGCCCACTCGGTAATGCATCATCATAATGAGCTCAATGTGACCAAGTGTTTGGTCACGGGATCATGCATTACGGTACGACTAAAGTGACTTGTCGGTAATAAGATTGAACGAGGTATTGGGATACCGACGATCGAATCTCCGGCAAGTAACGTACTGATTGACAAAGGGAATACTATACGGGATTACTTGAATCCTCGACATCGTGGTTCATCTGATGAGATCATCGTGGAACATGTGGGAGCCAACATGGGTATCCAGATCCTGCTGTTGGTTATTGACCAGAGAGCTGTCTCGGTCATGTCTACATGATTCCCGAACCCATAGGGTCTACACACTTAAGGTTCGGTGACGCTAGGGTTGTAGAGATATTAGTATGCGGTAACCCGAAAGTTGTTCGGAGTCCCAGATGAGATCCCGGACGTCACGAGGAGTTCCGGAATGGTTCGGTTGTGAAGAATTGTATATAGGAAGTCCAGTTTCGGCCACCGGGAAAGTTTCGGGGTTCACCGGTATTGTATCGGGACCACCGGAAGGGTCCCGGTGGTCCACCGGGTGGGGCCACCTATCCCGGAGGGCCACGTGGGCTGAAGAGGGAAGGGAACCAGCCCCTGGTGGGCTGGTGCGCCCCCCTTGGGCCTCCCCCTACGCCTAGGGTTGGAAACCCTAGGGATGGGGGGCGCCCCACTTGACTTGGGGGGCAAGTCCCCCCCTAGCCCCCCCCCCTTGAGATGGGATCTCTAGGGGGCCGACGCACCCCCTAGGCCCCCTATATAAAGAGGGGGGAGGGAGGACAGCCGTACCCTAGTCCCTAGCGCCTCCCTCTCCCCACGTACCACCTCTCCCTCTCGCTGAGCTTGGCGAAGCCGTGCCAAGATCGCCGCTACTTCCACCACCACAATGTCGTGCCGCTGGATCTCCATCAACCTCTCCTTCCCCCTTGCTGGATCAAGAAGGAGGAGACGTCTTCCCCAACCGTATGTGTGTTGAACGCGGAGGTGCTGTCCGTTCAGCACTAGGATCTTCGGTGATTTGGATCACGACTCCCTCGACCCCGTTCTCTTGAACGCTTCCGCTCGTGATCTACAAGCGTATGTAGATGCACTCCTCTCTCTTGTTGCTAGATGACTCCATAGATTGATCTTGGTGAAGCATAGAATTTTTTTATTTTCTGCAACGTTCCCCAACAGTGGTATCAGAGCTAGGTCTATGTGTAGTTTCTTTGCACGACTAGAACACAAATTTGTTGTGGGCGTAGATGTTGTCAATTTTCTTGCCACTACTAGTCTTATCTTGTTTTGATGGCATCGTGGGATGAAGCGGCCCGGACCGACCTTACACGTACGCTTACGTGAGACAGGTTCCACCGACTGACATGCACTAGTTGCATAAGGTGGCTAGTGGGTGTCTGTCTCTCCCACTTTAGTCGAGTCGGATTCGACGAAAAGGGTCCTTATGAAGGGTAAATAGAAATTGGCATATCACGTTGTGGCTTTTACGTAGGTAAGAAACGTTCTTGCTAGAACCCTATTGCAGCCACGTAAAAACATGCAACAACAATTAGAGGACGTCTAACTTGTTTTTGCAGCATATGCCTTGTGATGTGATATGGCCAAAAGGTTGTGATGAATGATATATATGTGATGTATGAGATCATGTTCTTGTAATAGGAATCACGACTTGCATGTCGATGAGTATGACAACCGGCAGGAGCCATAGGAGTTGTCTTAATTATTGTATGACCTGCGTGTCAATGAATAAACGCCATGTAATTACTTTACTTTATTGCTAAACCGTTAGCCATAGTAGTAGAAGTAATAGTTGGCGAACAACTTCATGGAGACACGATGATGGAGATCATAATGATGGAGATCATGGTGTCATGCCGGTGACGAAGATGATCATGGCGCCCCGAAGATGGAGATCAAAGGAGCAATATGATATTGGCCATATCATGTCACTATTTGATTTGCATAGAATGATGGTAGTAAATAAATGATCCCTCATAATAATTTCAAGAAAGTGTTCCCCCTAACTGTGCGCCGTTGCAAAAGTTTGTTGTTTCGAAGCACCACGTGATGATCGGGTGTGATAGATTCCAACGTCCACATACAACGGGTGTAAGACAGATTTACACATGCAAAACACTTAGGTTAACTTGACAAGCCTAGCATGTACAGACATGGCCTTGGAACACAAGAGACCGAAAGGTCGAACATGAGTCGTATGGAAGATATGATCAACATGGAGATGTTCACCGATGATGACTAGCCCGTCTCATGTGATGATCGGACACGGCCTAGTTGACTCAGATCGTGTATCACTTAGATGACTAGAGGGATGTTTAATCTGAGTGGGAGTTCACTAAATAATTTGATTAGATGAACTTAATTATCATGAACTTAGTCTAAAAACCTTTGCAAAATGTCTTCTAGATCAAATGGACAACGCTCATGTCAACCTCAACTTCAACGCGTTCCTAGAGAAAACCAAGCTGAAAGATGATGGCAGCAACTATACGGACTGGGTCCGGAACCTGAGGATCATCCTCATAGCTGCCAAGAAAGCATATGTCCTAGAAGCACCGCTAGGTGAAGCACCCATCCCAGAGAACCAAGACGTTATGAACGCTTGGCAGTCACATGCTGATGATTACTCCCTCGTTCAGTGTGGCATGCTTTACAACTTAGAACCGGGGCTCCAAAAGTGTTTTGAGCAACGCGGAGCATATGAGATGTTCGAAGAGCTGAAAATGGTTTTCCAAGCTCATGCTCGGGTCGAGAGATATGAAGTCTCCGACAAGTTCTACAGTTGTAAGATGGAGGAAAATAGTTCTGTCAGTGAGAACATACTAAAAATGTCTGGGTTGCACAACCACTTGTCCCAGCTGGACATTAACCTCCCGGATGAGGCGGTCATTGACAGAATCCTTCAGTCGCTCCCACCTAGCTACAAGAGCTTTGTGATGAACTACAATATGTAGGGGATGGTGAAAACTATTCCTGAAGTATTTCCAATGCTAAAATCAGCGGAGGTGGAAATCAAAAAGGAACATCAAGTATCAATGGTCAATAAAACCACTAGTTTCAAGAAAGGCAAGGGTAAGAAGAACTTCAAGAAGGACGGCAAGGGAGTTACCGCGCCCGGTAAGCCAGTTGATGGGAAGAAGCCAAAGAATGGACCCAAGCCTGAGACTCAGTGCTTTTATTGCAAAGGAAAGGGTCACTGGAAGCGGAACTGCCCAAATACTTAGCGGACAAGAAGGCCGGCAACACTAAAGGTATATGTGATATACATGTAATTGATGTGTACCTTACCAGTACTGGTAGTAGCTCCTGGGTATTTGATACCGGTGTGGTTGCTCATATTTGTAACTCAAAATAGGAGCTGTAGAATAAACGGAGACTGGCGAAGGACGAGGTGACGATGCGCGTCAGGAATGGTTCCAAGGTCAACGTGATCGCCGTCGGCACGCTACCTCTACATTTACCTACGGGATTAGTTTTAAACCTCAATAATTGTTATTTAGTGCCAGCTTTGAGCATGAACATTGTATCTGGATCTCGTTTAATACAAGATGGCTACTCATTTAAATCCGAGAATAATGGTTGTTCTATTTATATGAGAGATATGTTTTATGGTCATGCCCCGCTAGTCAACGATTTATTCTTAATGAATCTTGAATGTGATGTTACACATATTCATAGTGTGAATACCAAAGAATGTAAGATTGATAATAATAGTCCCACATATCTGTGGCACTGCTGCCTTGGTCACATTGGTGTCAAACGCATGAAGAAGCTCCATACAGATGGACTTTTATAGTCTCTTGATTTCGAATCATTTGACACGTGTGAACCATGCCTCATGGGTAAAATGACCAAGACTCCGTTCTCCGGAACAATGGAGCGAGCAACCAACTTATTGGAAATTATACATATTGATGTGTGCGGTCCAATGAGCGTTGAGGCTCGCGGTGGCTATCGTTATGTTCTCACCCTCACTGATGACTTAAGTAGATATCGGTATGTTTACTTGATGAAACACAAGTCTGAGACCTTTGAAAAGTTCAAGGAATTTCAGAATGAGGTAGAGAATCAACGTGACCGAAAAATAAAGTTCTTACGATCAGATCGTGGAGGAGAATATTTAAGTCAAGAATTTGGTATGCACTTAAGGAAATGTGGAATCGTTTCACAACTCACCCCGCCTGGAACGCCTCAGCATAATGGTGTGTCCGAACGTTGTAATCGCACTTTATTGGATATGGTGCGGTCTATGATGTCTCTTACCGATTTACCGCTATCATTTTGGGGATACGCTTTAGAGATAGCTACATTCACTTTAAATAAGGCACCATCTAAATCCGTTGAGACAACACTGTATGAATTATGGTTTGGGAAGAAACCTAAGCTGTCATTTCTAAAAGTTTGGGGATGCGATGCTTATGTCAAGAAACTTCAACCTGAAAAGCTCTAACCCAAGTCAGAAAAATGCGTCTTCATAGGATACCCTAAGGAAACCATTGGGTATACCTTCTACCTCAGATCCGAAGGCAAGATCTTTGTTGCCTAGAACGGGTCCTTTCTGGAGAAAGAGTTTCTCTCGAAAGAAGTAAGTGGGAGGAAAGTAGAACTTGATGAAGTACTTCCTCTTGAACCGGTAAGTAGCGTAGCTTAGGAAGATGTTCCTGTGGTGCCTGCACCGACTAGAGAGGAAATTAATGATGATGATCAAGGTACTTCGGATCAAGTTACTACTGAACTTCGTAGGTCCACAAGGACATGTTCCACACCAGAGTGGTATGGCAACCCTGTCCTGGAAATCATGTTGTTAGACAACGGTGAACCTTCGAACTATGAAGAAGCAATGGCGGGCCCATATTCCAACAAATGGCTTGAAGCCATGCAATCCGAGATAGGATCCATGTATGAAAACAAAGTGTGGACTTTGACAGACTTGCCCGATGATCGGCGAGCGATAGAAAAAAAATGGAGCTTTAAGAAGAAGACATACGCAGATGGTAATGTTACCATCTATAAGGGTAAGGAAACGATACTTGACCCCGTTCTCTTGAATGCTTCCGCTCGCGATGAACAAGGGTATGTAGATGCACTCCTCTCTCTTGTTGCTAGATGACTCCATAGATTGATCTTGGTGAAGCGTAGAAATTTTTTATTTTCTGCAACGTTCCCCAACAGGGTATATATGGGAGGAAGAAGTACGTCCGTGGGCGCTCGAGGGTCCCACGAGACAGGGGGTGCGCCCAGCCCTCGGGGGCGCGCCCTCCACCCTCGTGGCCTCCTCGCTTGTTTCTTGACTTGCACTCCAAGTCCCGTGGATCAGGTTTGTTCCAAAAAGATCGCTTCCAAAGGTTTCATTCCGTTTGGACTCTGTTTGATATTCCTTTTCTTCGAAACACTGAAATAGGCAAAAAAAACAACAATTCGGGTTGGGCCTCCGGTTAGTAGGTTAGTCCCAAAAATGATATAGAAGTGTAAAGTAAAGCCCATAAACATCCAAAACAGGTAATATAATAGGATGGAATCAAAAATTATAGATACGTTGGAGATGTATCAGTAGCGTTGGGGGCACCCTGCACATAAGAAGTCTATAGTTCGGCTTGACGCTATTTGGACTCAAGAAGCTACCTTTCACGGTTCATTAAAACAAACCAACTTTACTCACGGTCACACCAGATTCTTTCACGTGGTTTTTTCTTTCTTACAGATGGCCACCATGCTATACCCTTCAAGGATACAGCACAACGGAGACAAAGGCGCAGACGTGCAGCAGGACCCCGTTTAAAGGTTTCTTTTTAGATTAAGACCCTGCATAAACCTTTTTTATTATCTCTTGTTGTTTCATACTCTCCTGGCACTTAAAATGACCAAGAAGGATACCGGCATTATTTGCGAGCTTATGATTCACCGTACTAAAATAGATGTTATAGAAGCAGCCACCAGTGTGTTTTGAGATCTATGCTCTCACCACGGGCGCTCTTTCGTCACGTCGGATTGACGTACCTTGAAATTCAGGGTTCATTACCAGGGGTTGTTGCTACGTCTTGAGCTAGCGTTGGTTTTCCCCAAAGAGGAGAGGGTGATGCTGCAAGTGTAGCGTAAGTATTTCCCTCACTTTTTGAGAACCAAGGTATCAATCCAGTAGGAGGCTCCTCAAAAGTCCCACGCACCTACACAAACAAACTGAGAACTCACAACCAACACAATAAAGGGGTTGTCAATCCCTTCACGGCCACTTGCGAAAGTGAGATTTGATAGAGATAGTATGATAAGATAAATATATTTTTGGTATTTTATAATATAGATGCAAGAAAGTAAAGATGCAAATAAAAGTAGATTGAAAGCAAATATGATAAGAGATAGACCCGGGAGGCATAGGTTTCACTAGAGGCTTCTCTCGAGAGCATAAGTATTACGGTTGGTGAACAAATTACTGTCAAGCAATTGATAGAAAAGCGAATAATTATGACGTTATCTAGGCATGATCATGTATATAGGCATCACATCCAAAACAAGTAGACCGACTCCTGCCTGCATCTACTACTATTACTCCACACATCAACCGCTATCCAGCATGCATCTAGAGTATTAAGTTCATAAGAACGGAGTAACGCATTAAGCAAGTTGATATGATGTAGAGGGATAAACTCATGCAATAAGCTATAAACCCCATCTTGTTATCCTCGATGGCAACAATACAATACGTGTCTTGCAACCCTTTCTGTCACTGGGTAAGAACACCGCAAGATTGAACCCAAAGCTAAGCACTTCTCCCATGGCAAGAAAGATCAATCTAGTAGGCCAAACCAAACCGATAATTCGAAGAGACTTGCAAAGATAACTCAATCATACATAAAAGAATTCAGAGAAGATTCAATTAATAACCATAGATAAATCTGATCATAAACTCACAATTCATCGGATCTTGACAAACACACCGCAAAAAGAGATTACATAGAATAGATCTCCACAAGAGAGGGGGAGAACATTGTATTGAGATCCAAAAAGAGAGAAGAAGCCATCTAGCTAATAACTATGGACCCATAGGTCTGTGGTAAACTACTCACAACTCATAGGAGGGGCAAGGATGTTGATGTAGAGGCCCTCCATGGTTGATTCCCCCTCCGGCAGAGTGCCGGCGAAGGCTCCAAGATGGGATCTCGCGGATACAGAAGGTTACGGTGGTGGAAATTGTGTTTCGTGGTGCCCCTGGATGTTTTCGGGGTCCGTAGGTATATATAGGAGGAAGAAGTACGTCGGTGGACGCCCGAGGGGCCCACGAGACAAGGGGCGCGCCCTCCTATCTCGTGGGGCCCTTGGAGCTTTCTTGACTTGCACTCCAGGCTCTCTGGATCAGATTTGTTCCAAAAATAACGCTCCCGAAGGTTTCATTCCATTTTGAGCTCCGTTTGACATTCCTTTTCTTCAAAATACTGAAATAGGCAAAAAAACAGCAATATGGGCTGGGCCTCCGGTTAGTAGGTTAGTCCCAAAAATGATATAAATATGTAGAATAAAGCCCATAAGCATCCAAAATAGGTAATATAATAGAATGGAACAATCAAAAATTATAGATACGTTGGAGACGTATCAAGCATCCCCAAGCTTAATTCCTGCTCATCCTCGAGTAGGTAAATGATAAAAAGAGAATTTTTGATGTGGAATGCTACCTAGCATAATTCATAATGTAATTGTCTTTCATTGTGGCATGAATGTTCAGATCCAAGTAATACGAAATAAAAGTTCATATTGACATAAGAAATAGTAATACTTCAAGCATACCAAGCAAGTAATCATGTCTTCTCAAAATAGGATGGCCAAATGGAAGTTATCCCTACAAAATCATATAGTCTGGCTATGCTCTATCTTCATCACACAAAGTATTTAATCATGCACAACCCCGATGACGAGCCAGGCAATTGTTTCATACTTTAATAATCTCAAACTCTTTCAACTTTCACGCAATACATGAGCGTGAGCCATGGACATAGCACTATATGTGGAATAGAATGGTGGTTGTGGAGAAGACAAAAAAGGAGAAGATAGTCTCACATCAACTAGGCGTATCAACGGGCTATGGAGATGCCCATTAATAGATATCAATGTGAGTGAGTAGGGATTGCCATGCAACGGATGCACTAGAGCTATAAATATATGAAAGTTCAACAAAAGAAAACTAGTGGGTGTGCATCCAACTTGCTTGCTCACGAAGACCTAGGGAATTTTGAGGAAGCCCATCATTGGAATATACAAGCCAAGTTCTATAATGAAAAATTCCCACTAGTAAATGAAAGTGACAACATGTGAGACTCTCTATCATGAAGATCATGGTGCTATTTTGAAGCACAAGTGTGGAAAAAGAGATAGTAGCATTGTCCCTTCTCTCTTTTTCTCTCTTTTTTTTCTCTTTTTTTTCTTTTTTCTTTCTTTTTTTTCTTTTTGGCATTCTCTTTTTTTTGGCATCCCCCCCTTTTTTTTTGCAAAGTCCGAAGTCTCATCCCGACTTGTGGGGGAATCATAGTCTTCATCATCCTTTCCTCACTGGGACAATGCTCTAATAATAAAGATCATCACACTTTTATGGATTTACAACTCAAAGCTAGAACAAGATATGACTCTAAGTGAATGCCTCCGGCGGTATACCGGGATATGCAATGAATCAAGAGCGACATGTATGAAGAATATGATGGTGGCTTTGCCACAAATACGATGTCAACTACATGATCATGCAAAGAGCAATATGACAAAAGTAATGTGTGTCATATGAGTGGAATGGTGGAAAGTTGCATCGCAATATATCTCGGAATGGCTATGGGAATGCCATAATAGGTAGGTATGGTGGCTGTTTTGAGGAAAGAGTATGGTGGGTGTATGGTACCAGCAAAAGTTGCACGATACAAGAGAGGCTAGCAATAATGGAGGGGTGAAAGGAGTGCGTATAATCCATGGACTCAACATTAATCAAAAGAACTCATATACTTGTTGTAAAAATTTAGAAGTCATCAAAAACCAAAGCACTACATGCATGCTCCTAGGGGGATAGATTGGTAGGAAAAGACCATTGCTCGTCCCCTACTGCCACTCATAAGGAAGATAATCAATAAATAAAATTGTGCTCCAACTTCATCACAAAGCGGTTCACCATACGTGCATGCTACGGGAATCACAAACTTCAACACAAGCATTCTTTAAATCCATAATCACCCAACTAGCATGACTTTAATATTACTACCTCCATATCTCAAAACAATTATCAAGCATCAAATTGATTATAGCATCCAATTCACTTTCTATGATAGTTTTTATTATACCCAACTTGGATGCTCATCATTCTAGGACCAAATTAAAACCATAGCAAATACCATGCTGTTCTAAGAGACTCTCAAAATAATATAAGTGAAGCGTGAGAGACTAGCAATTTCTATAAAATTAATCCACCACCATGCTCTAAAAGATATAAGTGAAGCACTAGAGCAAAAACTATCAAGCTCAAAAGATATAAGTGAAGCACATAGAGTATTCTAGCAAATTCTAATCAAATAGGCTTCTCCAAAAAGGTGTGTTACAGCAAGGATTATTGTGGTAAACTAACAATCAAAGACCAATATAATACACAACGCTCCAAGCAAAACACATATCATGTGGCGAACAAAAATATAGCTCCAAGTAAAGTTACCAATGAACGAAGACGAAAGAGAGGATGCCTTCCCGAGGCATCCCCAAGCTTAGGCTTTTGGCTATTCTTGAATATCTTGGGGTTCCATAAGCATCCCCAAGCTTAGACTCTTGCTACTCTTTATTCCATAGTCCATAAAAGCTTTACCCAAAACTTGAAAACTTCACAACACAAAACTCAACAGGAAATCTTATAAGCTCCGTTAGTGAAAGAAAACAAAACCACCACATAAGGTACTGCAATGAACTCATTCTTTATTTATTTTATTGTTAAACCTACTGTATTCCAACTTACTTATGGTTTATAAACTAATTTATTAGCCATAGATGCATTGAAATAAGCAAACAACACACGAAAAACAGAATCTGTCAAAAACAGAACAGTTTGTAGCAATCTGTAACTAACGCGAACTTCTGAACTCTAAAAATCCTACCAAAATAGGACGTACTGGAAAATTTGTTTATTGATCAGCAGAAAAAAAAATCAATGCAAAAGATCGTTTCTGTGATTTATTGAATTTTTTCTCGTGAGCGCAAAGTTTCTGTTTTTCAGCAGAATCAAATCAACCATCATCATAGTTTATCCTATAGGTTCTACTTGGCACAAACACTAAACAAAAGATAAAAACACATCTAAACAGAAAGTAGAAACAAAATTTAACACTAAACAGGAACAAAAACAAAGGACATAAAGAAAATTGGGTTGCCTCCCAACTAGCACTATCGTTTAACGCCCCTTGCTAGGCATAAAAGCAAGGATAGATCTAACGAGTGCCATCTTTGGCACTTGATTCATAAGTAGCATGAATGATAGATTCATAAGGTAATTTGACTTTCTTTCTTGTAAAGTGCTCCATGCCTTTCTTTAAGGGAAATTGGAATCTAATGTTCCCTTCTTTCATATCAATAATCCCACCAATCGTTCTAAGGAAAGGTCTACCAAGAATAATAGGGCAAGAAAGATTGCAATCTATATCAAGAACGATAAAAATCTACGGGCACCAAATTTCTATTAGCAACAATAAGAACATCATTGATCCTTCCCATAGGCTTTTTAATGGTGGAATCCGCAAGGTGCAAATTTAAAGAGCAATCATCAAGATCATGGAAATCTAGAATATCACATAAAGTTTTCGGAATTGTGGAAACACTAGCACCCAAATCACACAAAGCAAAACACTCAAAATATTTAATTCTAATCTTTATAGTAGGTTCCCACTCATCATTAAGTTTTCTAGGTATAGGAACTTCCAAATTAAGTTTTTCATCATAAGATTGCATCAAGGCGTCAACAATATGTTTGGTAAAAGCTTTGTTTTGACTATAAGCATGAGGAGAATTAACAGCGGACTGCAACAAGGAAATACAACCTTTTAAAGAGCAATTATCATAATCAAATTCCTTGAAATCCGAGATAGTAGTTTCAACATTATTAGAAGTTGAGGATTCTCCAATCTCTCTTTTACCAAATTTAGCATTAAGATCTAAAGACTCAGAATTTTTGGGACGCCTTCTAGGCAAAGTTGATTCATCATCAGTCCCATAATCATCAAAATTCATATTGCAAAACATAGATCTAATAGGAGACGCATCAATAACTTTAAGATCCTCATCATTATTTTCATGTAGATTAGAAGAACACGCTTTTATAAAGCTTTATTTTTTAGCACGCAATCTAGCGGTTCTTTCCTTGCACTCGTCAATGGAGATTCTCATTACTTTGAGAGACTCATTGATATCATGCTTAGGAGAAGAGGATCTAAGTTTAAGAGAATTAACATCAAGCGAAAGTCTATCAATGTTCCTAGCCAAATCGTCAACTTTGAGCAATTTTTCTTCAAGCAAAGCATTAAAATTCTTTTGAGAAATCATAAATTCTTTCACAATATTCTCAAAATCAGAGGGCATCTTATTAAAATTACCATAACAATTATTGTAGGAATTTCCATAATTATTCGAGGGATTACTAGGGAACGATCTAGCATTAAAATTTCCTCTATAAGCATTGTTTCCAAAATTATTCCTACCAACAAAATTCACATCCATAGATTCATTATTATTCTCAATCAAAGAAGACAAAGGCATATCATTGGGATCAAGAGGAGTATTTTTAGTAGCAAACATCTTCATAAGTTCATCCATCTTTCCACTCAAAACAATGATTTCTTCTATAGCATGCACTTTTTTACTAGAAGATCTTTCGGTGTGCCATTGAGAATAATTAGCCATAATATTATCAAGCAATTTTGTAGCATCTCCTAATGTAATTTCCATAAACGTGCCTCCCGTGGCCAAATCTAAGAGATTTCTAGAAGCAAAGTTCAAACCGGCATAAAAAATTTGTATGATCATCCATAAATTCAGACCATGAGTAGGGCAATTGCGAAGCATCAATTTCTTTCTTTCCCAAGATTGGGCAACATGCTCATGATCAAGTTGTTTAAAATTCATAATATCGTTCCTAAGAGTGATGATCTTAGTGGGAGGAAAATACTTAGAGATAAAAGCATCTTTGCACTTGTTCCAAGAATCAATACTATTTTTAGGCAAAGATGAAAACCAAACTTTAGCACGATCTCTAAGTGAAAACGGGAATAACTTCAATTTGACAATATTGTTATCCGTATCTTTCTTCTTTTGCATGTCACACAAATCAACAAAATTGTTTAGATCAGTAGCGGCATCTTCACTAGGAAGGCTGGCGAATTGATCTTTCATAACAAGATTCAGCAAGGCAGTATTGATTTCACAAGACTTAACATCATTAAGAGGAGCAATCGGAGTACAAAGGAAATCATTATTATTGGTATTCGAGAAATCACACAACTTGGTATTATCTTGTGCCATGGCAACAAGTAATCCAACACAAAAGCAAACAGAAAACGGCAAACGGAAAAAGGCGAGCGAAAAGAGAGGAGGAGATTGGAAAAGAGAGGGCGAATAAAACGGCATGGGTGAAGTGGGGGAGAGGAAAACGAGAGGCAAATGGCAAATAATGTAAATGAGAGGGAGATGAGTTTGTGATGGGTACTTGGTATGTCTTGACTTGAGCGAAGACCTTCCTGGAAACGGCGCCAGAAATCCTTCTTGCTACGTCTTGAGCTAGCCTTGGTTTTCCCCAAAGAGGAGAGGGTGATGCAGCAAGTGTAGCGTAAGCATTTCCCTCAGTTTTTGAGAACCAATGTATCAATCCAGTAGGAGGCTCCTCAAAAGTCCCACGCACCTACACAAACAAACTGAGAACTCGCAACCAACGCAATAAAGGGGTTGTCAATCCCTTCACGGCCACTTGCGAAAGTGAGATCTAATAGAGACAGTATGATAAGATAAATATATTTTTGGTATTTTATAATATAGATGCAAGAAAGTAAAGATGCAAATAAAATTAGCTTGAAAGAAAATATGATAAGAGATAGACCCGGGGGCCATAGGTTTCACTAGAGGCTTCTCTCGAGAGCATAAGTATTATGGTGGGTGAACAAATTACTGTCAAGCAATTGATAGAAAAGCGAATAATTATGACGTTATCTAGGCATGATCATGTATATAGGCATCACATCCAAAACAAGTAGACCGACTCCTGCCTGCATCTACTACTATTACTCCACACATCGACCGCTATCCAGCATGCATCTAGAGTATTAAGTTCATAAGAACGGAGTAACGCATTAAGCAAGATGATATGATGTAGAGGGATAAACTCATGCAATAAGATATAAACCCCATCTTGTTATCCTCGATGGCAACAATACAATACGTGTCTTGCAACCTTTTCTGTCACTAGGTAAGAACACAGCAAGATTGAACCCAAAGCTAAGCACTTCTCCCATGGCAAGAAAGATCAATCTAGTAGGCCAAACCAAACGGATAATTCGAAGAGACTTGCAAAGATAACTCAATCATACATAAAATAATTCAGAGAAGATTCAATTAATAAGCATAGATAAATCTGATCATAAACTCACAATTCATCGGATCTTGACAAAAACATTGCAAAAAGAGATTACATCGAATAGATCTGCACAAGAGAGGGGGAGAACATTGTATTGAGATCCAAAAAGAGAGAAGAAGCCATCTAGCTAATAACTATGGACCCGTAGGTCTGTGGTAAACTACTCACAACTCATAGGAGGGGCAAGGATATTGATGTAGGGGCCCTCCATGGTCGATTCCCCCTCCGGCAGTGTGACGCCCTTAATTCAATCGTACACTAATCATACACGCAAATGTGTACGATCAAGATCAAGGACTCACGGGAAGATATCACAACACCACTCTAGACACAAATTAAAATAAAACAAGCTTTATATTAAAAGCCAGGGGCCTCGAGGGCTTGAATACATAAGCTTGAATACACAAGAGTCAGCGGAAGCAACAATATCTGAGTACAGACATGAGTTAGACAAGTTTGCCTTAAGAAGGCTAGCACAAAAACAACACCGATCGAAAAGGCAAGGCCTCCTGCCTGGGAGCCTCCTAACTACTCCTGGTCATCGGGGTCCGTCACGTGGTAGTAGGCACCCTCGGGGTAGTAGCAGTCGTCAAAGGTGTCATCCGGCTCCTGGACTCCGTCATCTGGTTGTGTCATCCGAGAAGAATGGAAAGAGGTGGAAAAAGGGGAGCAAAACAACCGTGAGTACTCATCCAAAGTACTCGCAAGCAAGGAACTACACTACATATGCAACATTATCAAAGGAAGGTTGTATATGTGGACTAGGCTGCAGAAATGCCAGAATCGAGAGAAGGCCTAGTCCTATCGAAGACTAGCATCTTCTGGAAACCACCATCTTGCAGCAAACAGAAGGGAGTAGAGTAGCATAAAGTAAAGTAGTAGTAGTGTTATCAACCTCGGCCAGAGATCCTTTCTAGACTCCCTGCGAGAAAGAAATCCCAGAGCCGTACTATCCAATTATCATCACAATCCAATTCTCATCACCATCCATTCTCATCACAAGTATCCAGTTCTAGGTGTATCGATCGGGATACAACTCCGAGCGTCCGTTACCGTAGGACAGGCTATCGATAGATGTTTTCTTCCCTGCAGGGGTGCACCAACTTACCCACCACGCTCGATTAACTCCGGCCGGACACACTTTCCTGGGTCATGCCCGGCCTCGGCCAAACAATACGCCGCAACCCGTACCTAGGCTTAATAGAGAGGCCAGCACGCCGGACTAAACCTATGCCCCCAGGGGTCATGGGCCATCTCCTCGGGAACTCCTGCATGTTGCGTGGGCGGCCGGTGAGCAGACCTAGCTACCTCCTAAATAGGCAGGAACTTGCCAGTCCAACCCGGCGCGCGCCGCTCAGTCGCTGACGTCTATTAAGCTTCAGCTGATGTATACGACGTAGAACGCCCATACTATGCCCATGTGATGGTTAGTGCTATCAGGCCAGAGGCCCCTTGGATCAAATATCCAAATCGTAGTGGATTAGGAACGCGCGGTAACAAGCAGAGACTCACGAAATATGTGACCCCGTTGCCCCGTCTCGAGGACTTGCAGCAAGGGCTAAGAATGCCCGGCCACGCCTCGTAATTATCTCGCGGGCATCTTCCAGGTCAATCCGACTCCACATCACTCGCAATTATGCTCGCGCGGTTACCCCTCAGGGTCGACCCGTCTTTAGTAACATGGTTCAGTGTAAAGTCATAGTAATCATAGTAACTGTGTGTCTAAACATTAAGGGGAAAACCCGAGGAATCACCCCCGGTGAATTCCACTCGATCCAATCATCAAGGTGAACGTAAGAGGAATCACCCCCGAGGTTCACACTTGAGGGGTTGCACGACAGAGTCGTACCGAAAGTGGTTAAGGCGGAATCACCCTCGATGACCATGATCGAAAAGCTACACTACAGGGTTAACATCAGAAGTGCTATAGAGGTCTCACCCTCGGCACTCGATAGTAACCCAGCAGTGTCGAGCAACTAAGGGGAAAGTGATGTGCGGTGTCGGGGCCTGGTCTTCGATCTCGTTGATCGGGTCTTCGATGATGAAGCAAGGGCAACAAGGACAAGGTGGGGTTCACTGATGGATCACTAACCAACCTATACTAAGCAGTTTAGGATAAGCAGGTAAGGTAACAATAAGCAGGTTACAAAAGCAGGCTATGCATCAGAATAGGTGCAAACAATAACAGTAGCAAAATCTAATGCAAGCATGAGAGAATGGAATGGGCGATATCAGGATGATCAAAGGGGGGGGCTTGCCTGGTTGCTCTGGCAAGGAGGGGTCGTCATCGACGTAGTCGATCACAGGGGCAGCATCAGTCTCGGGGTCTACCGGAGAGAAGAGGGGGAAGAAATAGTAAATACAGAGCAAACAATGCATCACAAGGCATAACGTGGCAATATGTTGTGCTGAGTGTGACCTAACGTATGGCTACACGATAAAGTGAAGGGGGAATTCAACCGGGAATGTTTTCCCGGTTCCGGACCTGTGTCAGACAGATGACCAGAGGGGGAATGTTCCATGTTCAGCATGCTAGGGGCATGTGACAGATGAGCGGACCGCGTAATCGGATTTGTTGGATTTTTCTGAGCAACTTTCATATAGAAAACATTTTCATCGTAGTTACGGTTTAATTACTATGATTTTTGCAAGTTTAAAACATATTCTGGAATTAAATAAATTATCAGAAAAGGAAAATATGACGTCAGCAGAGTGTCAGCATGACATCAGCAGGTCAACAGACCCGCTAACCGGTCAAACTGACCAGTGGGTCCCACCTTTCATGGACAGGGGACTAACAGTGGGTTATTTTAATTTAACGTGGTTCATTAGTAGTTGGGCCCCACATGTGAGTGACTCACTAGTTTAGTTAATTACTTTTAATTAGAAAAAGCTTTAATTAGGTTAATTATGAGGTGGGGCCCGTGTGTGAGTGGCACTAACTGCCCAGTCAACACAGTTGACCACGGTCAGCGTGGTCAACTGAGTCCAGGGGGCCCATGGGCAGCGACCCAGAGGGGGGGCCCACCGGTGCCAAGTCAGCGTCGGCGCCGGAGCAACGCCGGCGAGGCCATCCGCGGCGGCCGAACGCCGGAGGCGGCCGGAATCGTGCTACGGTGCATCATTTGAGCCATGGTCGGGCGCATTCGAATGGTGAGGCTAGGCCGCATCCAACCGTGATGGTGGCGCGGGCCCTAACGGCCGGAATCTTCGCCGGCGGCGAGTGGAGGCGGTGGTGGCGTTTGGGAGGTGGTCGGGTTTCACGCACAGGGCGCCGTTTCCAGTGCGGCCGGGCTCATTCGAACGAGAAGACGACAGCGAGGCGATCTGGGGGGTGGCAGAGGTTGCGGTGGTCGGGAACGTCGACGGCGAGCGACGAGGCGGACGCCGGACTTCGGCCGTCATCGGGATCGGGGCTGGGGGGCGTTTGCGGGCAACCCAAGCGGCTAGACGAGGCCTAAGAGGTGCGGTGAGCGCGATGGCGTCACACACGGGACCCTATGGTCACCGTGGCTATGCCGGCGACGAGGCCAGGCGGTGTAGGTGCGGCCTTACACCAGAGCACGGGCTACGGGTGACTAAAGAGGGGGGAGGGCACGTTTGGCGCAGGACTTCACCGCGGGAGCGTGGGGTCTATGTCGCGGGCTCGGGGAGGACCGGTGGAGCAGATCGACGGCGGGGTCGCGCAGTGGCCGTAGATGAGGAAGAGGAAAAAGCGACGACGGTGGTGCTCTTGATCCCGATCCAGTGTAGAGGAAGAAGAGGCGGACCACAACGGAGCTCCCGGACTTGTCGGAGCAGCGGACGGGCGATGGTGGCCGCGAGCTTCACGGTGGCGAGGCCATGGCAGAGAGGAGAAGCAGCAACCCGTGGGGGAAGGGGATCTAGGTGGGGAGGCGGGAAAGGAGCGCAAGGGGGAGTGGGCTAGTGGGAAGGGAGCCCGAGGCGTCGAGGCTGCTCTTATCCCCTCGCCGGCGACGTGACAGCGCGGGGTGCTGTGCTGGGTCCGGTGGGAATGAGCGGGGGTTGGGGGGTGCCTCGGTCGGTCGAACAGAAGGAAAAGGAGGGGATAGCGACCGGAGAGGTACCAGGGCCGACATGTGCAGTGGGCTAAGGCCCAGGGAGGCAGGGGCTTCTCTTTCTCTTTTTTTTCTTTTTCTAGCAGCTTTTGCATTTTCTTTTTAGCCAATAATGACTTTGCAAAATTATGCCACTGGCCAAAACAATTTCAAAGAATTAAAGAGCACTGCCTAAAAAGGTTGGGAGGCTTTTGGAATAGTTGCCAATTTTATAAATTAAAAAGGGCATTTAATTTATTGCTTAGGTCACTGTTTTAAGTAGTTTAGGCGACTTAAACCCTTTGCAAAAATGTTGGTTCACCACCAATATTAGTTGTGGAATATTTGGCACATGATGAACATTTCTGTTTTCATGTTTGATAAATTTTGAATTTCCCTCATAATTTGAATTTGAATTTGACTTTGATTTTTCATCAAGTGATAATTAACTCAGTAAGCATGGTGACCTGGCACCATTAACCGGGGATTACTGTAGCATGACACTAAGGGTGTTACAAATCTCCTCCACTACAAGAAATCTCGTCCCGAGATTTAAGGGGTGTAGTAGGGGGAAAGACTCGGAAAGGACGGAGCTCAACACAAGATAGTTACCTGGGGACTATCTCAATGAATGTTTCAAAGAGGCATCTCTCGAGTTGAAATTCAAGGAAGTCATCGAGAGCAAGGTAAGAAGGTGCAATAAGAAGCTTCAAACGGGTAGGCAATCGTTCGTTGCCTGAAACAGAGTGTGAAAGGGTTTCAGAGCGACGGGAATATGTATTTTGTCTGATACCAGAATTGGTGATCTCACGGAAGGTGGCTACGATTTACATACGAAACCAAGCGTGATAATTTTTTTTTGAAACAGGGGGTATACATGAGAGTCAGGTTTTGCTCCTGTGGAACTGTAGTTTATGGACCCACCATGTGGGTTAAAAGCAGGAAGGAGCTAACATTTTGCACGATCATGATAGCAAGGCAGGTCAGAGGATAATCTGTCAGTTATGTTGATAACAACGTAGGTACCAAGGGCGAGGGACGAAGAGAACTATTTTCCTGCTCGTTGAACGAAGCGGACCAATAGGCAAAGTTCTCGTCCACCGGTGGCTACCGGAATGTTATCAACAATAGTAACAAGGTCTTGCTGACAGAGTTGTACACCGAGGTGTTTACCAAAGCAGAGAATTAACTCTGCTTCGATAAGTTAGATTACGAGAATGGTTACACAAACCAATGGAAAGGAAAATGTGACTATTAGTTTAACCAGACCAATGGAAAGGAAAAGGGTGCTTATACAAAAGTATTAGAGTATATGCTTCCCAAGAACAAACAGAGCAAGATATACATGACAGGACATCAAGCACTTATCCATTTAGTTAATGGGGCAATGAGAATCATGATATTACCCATACAACGGTGTTTGGATAATAGATCAAGAACCATTCAGCAATGTGCTTCCAATGTTCTTGTTGATATTCGGAATACCTCAGTCATGCTTTGAGGTAGCATTAACATGGTGTTCCAAGTAGTGGTTTGAGTTGAAGATCACAAGAAATACTCAAGGAACAGTTTGAGTTGAAGATCACAAGAAATGCTCAAGGAACAATTGCAGGAATAGCAAGGAGTCCAAGGTATAACCAAGACATGATCAAATATGTGTTGGGAAGAAGACAAGGGGTTGTCGATGACAACTCAAATCATCGAAGGTCAAGGATGGTATTTCTTATCCGAATTCGATTGATATGCTGGAAGGGCTCAGAATGTTGACGAGCACGACACAATTGTCGAGAGGTTTTAGGAAGATGTAATCGATCAGCGATGACATCAAGTCAAAGGAATGATGAAGTGAAAAGTTATTGGAACCATGGGTACGACACAAACTCGAAAGCAAGCTTGCTGTTCAAGGCGAAAAGATAAGATGAGGAAGATCGACGTAAGCTTCGCTCATCGTCGAAAAGTTGTGCTCCGGGAATAAGGACCAGGTAGCACAGTTAAAAGTTGACACAATAAAAATATAGCCGATCAGGCTAGGAATGATGTGATGGGGTATAAAACTTCCCAGTATCAAGTACTAGGTGTAACGTCAGAAGGTAAATCGGAGTAGAGGTTGGACGGGGGAAATGATTTGCAAATGATAAGTATTTTAACTTATCCAGTAAATGGAATCAAGGAGGAAAATATGGTCGGAACCACGTTTGCAAAGGATCAATTCACCGATACCATAGGATAATATATCAAGGAAAAAGTTATTATTACAAGAAGCTTCCATGATTGGATCTACATCGTGTTCATGGGCATGAACACAAAGGTTCAAGGTCGACTCCCACTTCTCCAATGCATAACCTTTCATTCACTTCTCGCGTTCAATGAAGTTGTAGTGTTGAAATGTTATCTGGCAAAACACCAGAAGAGTAAGACTCGTTAAAACTCTCGGGTTCAAACGGATTATGGGAGGCATAGGTTCAACCCATAGGGGCATCTTAGGAACCTATTCCACAAACTTCAGAAGTAAGCAACACCAGCTCGAAAGCAGAGCATGGTTGACAAAACGATAGGATACAATTACCAAAGGCATTATGTATCTGGGAAAGAGCGCACAAAATTTTGAATATGAAGGAAACTGTCGGATAATAATCCAACAAAGGATTCAGCGGTCCTTAATGGATCTGCTGTGAGTATCAGTACTCAATCAGAAGAAGGAAAGAATGCAAGGCATTAGATTATAGATATATCTGGATAACTTCAAAGCTTGAATACAAAGGAATTACGATTTTCATATCAGAAGATCAGAAGCAGAAGCTCTGATCAAAAGATAATTGAGTAGAATCGATATAGATCGACAATAGATCAAGGTTTCATGTGCCAAGAACAAGCCCATGTTCGGAGTGACATCTGAGCTAGAAGGATGAATGCTAGGATCTGATTGAGGATTTCAAGCATTCGCAACAAATTGGATGAAGGGACTCGAAATGATAGAGACATAGGATGTCAACGGAGATTACTAGAAATATGGAATTAACCATAATGCAAACAGGCAAGAAGAATCAAGAGTAATAGGCTGCAGAGGATTTTCGGAAGATCAGATAGTATTTCCAAGTACTTTGGAAAGCAAATGAACAACTGGGGATGAACGGGTTCAGGGAATTACCCGTAGTGCAAAAAGAAGCCGCAAAGCAGAAGGCACAAAGGATTCTCGAAACAACAGAGAGTACATCTTGTAATAATAGGAGCGACTGGATATGAAGGTACAAGCGGCAAGGATGTTATTCACGGGGATTATCTGTTGTCAGGAACTGCAAGACAATGGGCACAGGGTCTCGAGAAACATTGAGGAGTACCTGCAGGATCTTCTGGCGGAGCAAGCGATCATCGGTAATGTCGGGGCTCTCCGGGAGGAAGTGGGTATGAGAGCCTAATGTTAGAGTTAGTAAAATGTTTAACCCGAATCGACGAGAGATCAGAGTCCCAGAGTATGGACGAGGAATAAAAGATCCTAATACCACCCAATGGCGACGTGGGCCCGTAAGCCACACAACCAATGTTAGTAAAAGATTTTCAGTGACTAGACTCAACTTCGGCCAAGGAGTTGGAAAGGGGGCTACCTAAAGGCAGTCGGCTCTGATACCAACTTGTGACGCCCTCGATTCAATCGTACACTAATCATACACGAAATGTGTACGATCAAGATCAAGGACTCACAGGAAGATATCACAACACAACTCTAGACACAAATTAAAATAATACAAGCTATATATTACAAGCCAGGGGCCTCGAGGGCTCGAATACATAAGCTCGAATACACAAGAGTCAGTGGAAGCAACAATATCTGGGTACAGACATGAGTTAGACAAGTTTGCCTTAAGAAGGCTAGCACAAAAACAACATCGATCGAAAAGGCAAGGCCTCCTGCCTGGGAGCCTCCTAACTACTCCTGGTCGTCGGCGTCTGTCACGTGGTAGTAGGCACCCTCGGGGTAGTAGCAGTCGTCAAAGGTGTCATCCGGCTCCCGGACTCCGTCGTCTGGTTGTGTCATCCGAGAAGAATGGAAAGAGGTGGAAAAAGGGGAGCAAAGCAACCGTGAGTACTCATCCAAAGTACTCGCAAGCAAGGCACTACACTACATATGCAACATTATCAAAGGAAGGCTGTATATGTGGACTGGGCTGCAGAAATGCCAGAATCGAGAGAAGGCCTAGTCCTATCGAAGACTAGCATCTTCTGGAAACCACCATCTTGCAGCAAACAGGAGGGAGTATAGTAGCATAAAGTAAAGTAGTAGTAGTGTTATCAACCTCGACCAGAGATCCTTTCTCGACTCCCTGTGAGAAAGAAATCCCAGAGCCGTACTATCCAATTATCATCATAATCCAATTCTCATCACCATCCATTCTCATCACAAGCATCTAGTTCTAGTTGTATCGATCGGGATACAACTCCGAGCGTCCGTTACCATAGGACAGGCTATCGATAGATGTTTTCTTCCCTGCAGGGGTGCACCAACTTACCCACCACGCTCGGTTAACTCCGGCCGGACACACTTTCCTGGGTCATGCTCAGCCTCGGCCAAACAATACGCCGCAACCCGTACCTAGGCTTAAAAGAGAGGCCAGCACGCCGGACTAAAGATATGCCCCCAGGGGTCATGGGCCATCTCCCCAGGAACTCCTGCATGTTGCGTGGGCAGCCGGTGAGCAGACCTAGCTACCTCCTAAATAGGCAGGAGCTTACCAGTCCAACACGGCACTCGCCGCTCAGTCGCTGACGTCTATTAAGCTTCGGCTAATGTATACGACGCAGAACACCCATACTATGCCCACGTGATGGTTAGTGCTATCAGGACAGAGGCCCCTTGGATCAAATATCCAAATCATAGTGGATTAGGAACACGCGGTAACAAGCAGAGACTCATGAAAGATGTGACCCCATTGCCCCGTCTCGAGGACTTTCAGCAAGGGCTAAGAATGCCCGGCCACGCCTCGTAATTATCTCGTGGGCACCTTCCAGGTCAATCCGACTCCACATCACTCGCAATTATGCTCGCGCGGGTACCCCTCAGGGTCGACCCGTCTTTAGTAACATGGTTCAGTGTAAAGTCATAGTAATCATAGTAACTGTGTGTCTAAACATCAAGGGGGAAAACCCGAGGAATCACCCCCGGTGAATTCCACTCGATGTAATCATCAAGGTGAACGTAAGAGGAATCTCCCCCGAGGTTCACACTTGAGGGGTTGCACGACAGAGTCGTACCGAAAGTGGTTAAGGCGGAATCACCCTCGATGACCATGACCGAAAAGCTACACTACAGGGTTAACATCAGAATTGTTGTAGAGGTCTCACCCTCGGCACTCGATAGTAACCCAGCAGTGTCGAGCAACTAAGGGGAAAGTGATGTGCGGTGTCGGGGCCTGGTTTTATCCCGTTGATCGGGTCTTCGATGATGAAGCAAGGGCAACAAGGACAAGGTGGGGGTCACTGATGGATCACTAACCAACCTATACTAAGCAGTTTAGGATAAGCAGGTAAGGTAACAATAAGCAGGTTACAAAAGCAGGCTATACATCAGAATAGGTGCAAACAATAACAGTAGCAAAATCTAATGCAAGCATGAGAGAATGGAATGGGAGATATCGGGATGATCAAAGGGGGGCTTGCCTGGTTGCTCTGGCAAGGAGGGGTCGTCATCGACGTAGTCGATCACAGGGGCAGCATCAGTCTCGGGGTCTACCGGAGAGAAGAGGGGGAAGAAATAGTAAATACAGAGCAAACAATGCATCACAAGGCATAACGTGCCAACATGTTGTGCTGAGTGTGACCTAACGTATGGCTACACGATAAAGTGAAGGGGGAATTCAACCGGGAATGTTTTCCCGGTTCCGGACCTGTGTCAGATAGATGACCGGAGGGGGAATGTTCCATGTTTAGCATGCTAGGGGCATGTGACAGATGAACGGACCGCGTAATCGGATTTGTTGGATTTTTCTGAGCAACTTTCATATAGAAAACATTTTCATCGGAGTTACGGTTTAATTACTATGATTTTTGCAAGTTTAAAACATATTCTGGAATTGAATAAATTATCAGAAAAGGAAAATATGATGTCAGCAGAGTGTCAGCATGACATCAGCAGGTCAACAGACCCGCTGACTGGTCAAACTGACCAGTGGGTCCCACCTTTCATGGACAGGGGACTAACAGTGGGTTATTTTAATTAAACGTGGTTCATTAGTAGTTGGGCCCCACATGTCAGTGACTCACTAGTTTAGTTAATTACTTTTAATTAGAAAAAAGCTTTAATTAGGTTAATTATGTGGTGGGGCCCGTGTGTCAGTGGCACTGAGTGCCCAGTCAGCATAGTTGACCACGGCTAACGTGGTCAACTAAGTCCAGGGGGCCCATGGGCAGCGACCCAGAGGCGGGCCTCGCTGGTGCCAGGTCAGCGCCGGCGCCGGAGCAACACCGGGGAGGCCATCCGCGGCGGCCGAACACCGGAGACGGCCGGAATTGCGCTATGGCGCATCATTTGAGCCATGGTCGGGCGCGTTCGAATGGTGAGGCTGGGCCGCATCCAACCATGATGGTGGCGTAGGCCGTAACGGCCGGAATCTTCGCCGGCAGCGAGTGGAGGCGGTGGTGGCGTTCGGGAGGTGGTCGGGTTTCGCACACAGGGCGCCGTTTCCAGCGCGGCCGAGCTCGTTCGAACGAGAAGACGACGGCGAGGCGATCTGGGGGGTGGCAGAGGTTGCGGTGGTCGGGAACGTCGACGGCGAGCGGCGAGGTGGACGCCGGACTTCGGTCGTCGTCGGGATCGGAGCTGAGGGGCATTTGCGGGCAACCCAAGCAGCTCGACGAGGCCTACGCGGTGCAGTGAGCACGATGGCGGCACGCACGGGGCCCTATGGTT
This sequence comes from Triticum aestivum, assembly GCF_018294505.1. Taxonomy (NCBI): domain Eukaryota; kingdom Viridiplantae; phylum Streptophyta; class Magnoliopsida; order Poales; family Poaceae; genus Triticum; species Triticum aestivum. The sequence goes on along the minus strand of NC_057795.1, from coordinate 67,368,205 downwards.
GCCGTGGCTATGCCGGCGATGAGGCCAGGCGGTGTAGGTGCGGCCTAACACCGAAGCACGGGCTACGGGTGACTAAAGAGGGGGGGCGCGTTCGGCGCAGGAGCTCACCGCGGGAGCGTGGGGTCTATGCAGCGGGCTCGGGGAGGACCGGTGGAGCAGATCGACGGCGGGGTCGTGCGGTGGCCGTAGATGAGGAAGAGGAAGAAAGCGACGACGGTGGCGCTCCCGGTCCCGATCCAGTGTAGAGAAAGAAGAGGCAGACGACGACGGAGCTCCCGGACTTGTCGGAGCAGCGGATGGGCGACGGTGGCCACGATCTTCACGGTGGCGAGGCCATGGCGGAGAGGAGAAGCAACAGCCCGTGGGGGAAGGGGATCTATGTGGGGAGGCGGAAAAGGAGCATAAGGGGGAGTGGGCTAGTGGGGAGGGAGCCCGAGGCGTCGAGGCTGCTCTTATCCCCTCGCCGGTGATGTGGCAGCATGGGGTGCCATGCCGGGTCCGGCGGGAACGAGCGGGGGTGGGGGGGGTGCCTCGGTCGGTCGAACAGAAGGAAAAGGAGGGGATAGTGACCGGGGAGGTAGCAGGGCCGGCCTGTGCAATGGGCTAAGGCCCAGGGAGGCAGGGGCTTCTTTTTTTTCCAGCAACTTTTGTATTTTCTTTTTAGCCAATAATGACTTTGCAAAATTATGCCACTAGCCAAAACAATTTCAAAGAATTAAAGAGCACTACCTAAAAAGGTTGGGAGGCTTTTGGAATAGTTGCCAATTTTATAAATTAAAAAGGGCATTTAATTTATTGCTTAGGTCACTGTTTTAAGTAGTTTAGGCGACTTAAACCCTTTGCAAAAATGTTGGTTCACCACCAATATTAGTTGTGGAATATTTGGCACATGATGAACATTTCTGTTTTCATGTTTGATAAATTTTGAATTTCCCTCGTAATTTGAATTTGAATTTGACTTTGATTTTTCATCAAGTGATAATTAGCTCAGTAAGCATGGTGACTTGGCACCATTAATAGGGGATTACTGTAGCATGACACTGAGGGTGTTACAGGCAGAGTGCCGACGAAGGCTCCAAGATGGGATCTCACGGATACAGAAGGTTACGGTGGTCGAAATTGTGTTTCCTGGTGCCCCTGGATGTTTTCGGGGTCCGTAGGTATATATAGGAGGAAGAAGTACGTCGGTGGACGCCCGAGGGGCCCTTGGAGCTTTCTTGACTTGCACTCCAGGCTCTTTGGATCAGATTTGTTCTAAAAATAGCGCTCCCGAAGGTTTCATTCCGTTTGGACTCCGTTTGATATTCCTTTTCTTCGAAATACTAAAATAGGCAAAAAAACATCAATATGGGCTGGGCCTCCGGTTAGTAGGTTAGTCCCAAAAATGATATAAATATGTAGAATAAAGCCCATAAGCATCCAAAATAGGTAATATAATAGCATGGAACAATCAAAAATTATAGATACATTGGAGACGTATCAGTTGTATTCAGCCCGGTATATGTTGTAAAGTCCGAATACCTTCGGGAGTGTTCGGTGTCGCGAGTTTGGCCTTATATACATCAGCTCTGAATCATGTCTTTGGTCAAATGTTGGGTTTTCCCGGCTCCTGTGTTTGCTACCTTACGTTTCCGCTCTATCGGCTAAGGTGGTACAGGGAGAACAACTGCGATTGTGCCCTGGTTCATCCGGATGAGCACCTTAGTGGAGAAAGCCGAAAACTGACTGTCATGATAAGGCGAGAGCTGGTCAACCACTCGATGACTCAGTGGAATATTTGTGATTCCTCCGCATTAACGAAGGACCGGTTTCCCGGTCACGTATGTAAATGCACTGTATTCGGATAAACGCGGACATACGAGGGGCTATATAGTAGCCAAACCGTCAAACTCCTATGGCTAAGTGAAAGTGTTAAAGCTCTATAGTCCGATTGCCTAGTTTGCCGCACTACCACCTCCTTAACGGACCAAGACGTTGGATTAAAAGTGTGATCAAGTGCTTTTCCAAACACCCCCACGTTATACGAGAGGGGGCTGAAGCCGACGACTGCAAACTTTCAGGTTATATACATATATACATGAACGGCCACACAGGAGGCACTAAAATACTTTACGGGCAAAAGTATAAATAAAGCCTTTATTATCATAAGCATTGTTTTTACAATTCGCATACATGTTACTCGAACATGATATTTTTCGAGCATCGACCCTCTATTAAGCGGGCACCCTCTAAGACTTCTTCAAAATAGTGCTCTGACGGGTCATGGCCTTCGGGTGGACCCCTTGTTGCAATATCGGTGGCCTTCATTTTTTCCCAGTACGTCTTCACACGAGCAAGGGCCATCCGTGCACCTTCTATGCATGCCGACCGCTTAACAGCGTCGATATGCATCACTGCACGAACAAGTCGTTGCACCAAACCAAAATAACTATCCGGACTTGGTTCCCCAGGCCACAGCCGGTCCACGACAACCTTCATGGCAAGTCCGGATATCCTATGGAGCTCTGCCCATTCGGCCATCTGCTCGTTCAACAGCAGCGGCCGCCTTGGCATGCTAAACTGCGACCAGAACAGTCTTTCCGCTTCATGGTCTTCTTGGTCTTGGAAAAACTGCGTCACATCAATAGCACTCTTCGACAAGTCCAAGTATGCGTTCGGAGAACTCCACATTTGATTAAGAGGGGCATACTTCGGATCGCTGAATTTAGTTCACAATAAAAAGGGCTTCCCAGCCGCGATCTCACCGGCTTGCCGGAGCTCCTCCCGAGCCTCTCTAATCTCAGATCGGGTTTCCTTTGCCGCTTGTAAGGCCTTCTCTAGGTCAGCCATTTTTGCTTGACTTTCTCTCTCGAGAAGCTCATATCGGCCAACGGCATCCTTTAGCTCAAGAGCCATGTTGGCTATTCTCTCCTCACTCTGGCAATGAGCAACCTGTTCGGCTTTTAATTCACTAACTGCCTTCTCGGCATCCGCGTTGCTTATCCTGGCTTGCTCCTTGGCCCGGGCAAGCTCAGCCCGAAGAGTCTCCACGGCGGCAGCACCATCTGCAGTCAAGGCATATTATAAATCCCAGCATCATGCTCTTATTTATACTCACTGACCGCCCAAAATATATACCTTGCGCCTTGTCAAGCCGCTTGTTCACGAGCGTAATGTCATCATCCGCCACATCAATTTGCTGCTTCAGTTCGGCAAATTCGGCAGCCCGGGCAGTTTTTTTTGAAAGCTGGGGACAGTGAGGGCAACCCCCCACTGACTTTGTATTACATCTCACCACACAAGATTACATGAGAGAGAAATTACATGGAGGCAGGAAGAGAAGTCCTATACATCAAGGGTATAGGGGAGTAGATTAGACTAGGCTAATCACCCTATCAACAAATGGCACTAAGGCCTCTTTGATTCTGTGTCTCATCATGCCAAAGTCCAGCTTGAATCTCTGGCTCCACCCATCAACGGTCGGTACCACCTTTATAAAGTGTTTATTATTTCGTTCCTTCCAAATGCTCCACGAAGCTATAATGAATACATCCATGAACATGGGCCCATTCCACGAATTTTTGGCTGCATGCAAAAGTTGCACCTGATTGCCCTGCTTTGGCCATGCGATCCCCAGCTTCTCCCAACAAGATCTACTGAACTCACACTGAAAAACAGATGTTCCACAGTTTCCTCGGGCGGCCGATGGCAAAGTAGGCACGTGTAGTCATCATCCCTCGGCTTCATGTGCTTTCTCTTGAGCAGACCACGAGTGTTTAGTCTATCCGCAAGAAGCAGCCACGCAAAAACTTTCCATTTGTTAGTGCACTTTGCTTTCCAGATCCATGCAAACGCCTCGTCCGCTTCCTCGTGCCGAAAACAGTGCAGGTAGAATTTGCTGGAGGCGAGCCCCTCCGATCCCCAGACTGGATGCCAAGCATCATTCCCTTTGGTGAGCACCAATGAAGACAAGGCGGCTTGGAGGGCCTCGAGCTCCTCCCTAGCTTGAACTGATAGTGGTAGGTGAAAGTTTTGACCGAGCATAGGCGATGTCAGGAGCCCTTGGACGGAGGCATCTTCATGTTTAGCGAAGGAGAACAGCCGGGGGTGGCAGTCGGCCCGAATATCACCATGCCATTCATCTTTCCAGAACAGGGTCGAGCTCCCGTCTCGTACCACAGCAGTCGTGATGCCTCTATAAACAGGAGCCAGGTTCATGACATCCTTCCACCAGAACGATCCGCACGGGTCCGAAGCATGCGGGACCAAGCCCTCATAGTAGGTGTTCCAAACGAGCTCAACCCACGGAACATCTATGCGGTTATAGAATTTGTGCAACTGTTTAAGCAGCAGACCCTGATTTTGGACCTTCAGGTCGATCACCCCGGGCCCTCCTTTGTGTTTGGGTCTGCACACTAGGTCCCAGGCTGCCATGGAGACAGCCTTTAGGCCCTCGTCTGTGTTCTTGGCCCAGAGGCAGTAACGCCACAGCTTTTCCAGGTGATCAAGAATCTTTGGTGGCAACCTAATGGAGCACATCACGTAGATCGCAAGGGAGGTGATCACCGAGTTGAGCAGGGTAAGTTTTGAGCCCAGGTCAAGAAGGGAGGCTGCCGTAGAGATTTTTTATTATTTTTTCTACCATAGTTGGGTAATATTAATGATCCTCCCAAATCTGAATTTAGAGATTTCCTTGCTAGTATTACTGTGGGAGAATCTAGGGACATAGCACAAGCTACCATAGGGAGCATTCATTTTCCTACTATACATTACTTTGCTCTCCTTATTGGTAGATGCATTAATGGTAAGGACGAGGTATCTCACATGTGTGCACCTGATCTCTGTGTCCTCAAGAGTGCTGCGTCAGGTTACAAAGGTTATAACTTGGGGGCAATTGTTGCACGTAGGTTGCAGAATAATACTAGAAAGGGAAATTTCTTTGGAGGAATTTATGCAACCCGTGTGGCTAATTTTCTTGGTATAGCCCCGCGAGAAGGAGATATGATAATGCCTCCTGTTTATTTGGATAAAGAAGCTATGCTTAGTCATCATTTTCTTGAGAGGAATGTACAATTCCTCATTTATCGACTAATCTATGACAGACGCAACGTCATCCCTGTCACTCTTCCTGCTCCCTACCTTTTTGATTTTCAGGCAAGAGGAAGATAGGTTGTCACCAGGGAAGAAGCCACTGAATATGAGAAGGGAATGGAGGCAACTCGCCAACACGCTGCTGCCCAGGAGGCTGTTGCCTCTGCATCTCAGTACAATCCCAGTTTCACTTATGGATATCAGCCAGCGGTCCTTGGTATTAAACCAACTTAGGCCAAAAGCCTAAGCTTGGGGGAGTACGTATTTCTCACCGACTCTACATTCATGTTCACACACTAGTCGTCGGTGCTCATACTCTTTCATTGTATTATCCATGCTAGTTTAAATTTCTTTTTCTAGTTTTCTTCTTGTGTGTTTGATAAACCTTAAGAAAAACCAAAAAAATAGTTAGTTTAATTTCCTTGCTTGTAGTAGAAATTAAAATGAAAACCCACAAAGATTTCTAGTTCTTCTTTTACTTGTTGGGAGCTTTCCCGTGTAAATAGTTTTATTTTCTTTTCAATCCTTTGGGGGTCGAGAAGACCATATTGGAAATGCTTAGTGGCTCTTATATGCATGATTGATTATTTATATTTAGAGCCCATATTACTTGTCTTCTCTCTTGAGTTGAATGCTTGCAGATTCTAGCTTAGTCCAATGCACGTACACTCTTATTATTATACACATCATTCGGTCGTGCGAGTGAAAGGCAATAATGATGATATATGATGGACTTATTGGGATGAGAAAAGCTGGTATGAACTCAACCTCTCTTGTTTTTGTAAATATGATGATTCATCATTCCTGAGTCAGCTATTATGAAGTAAACACATTTGCAATGACATTTAGAGATTATAGTTACTTGTGCCATGCTTGATTAGCTATGAGTTATAATGGTTTACCTTGCGTGCCAACATGCTATTAGAATGATTATGATGTGGTATGATGGGATGGTATCCTCCTTTAAATGAATTGAGTGACTCGACTTGGCACATGTTCATGCATGTAGTTGAATCAAATCAACGCAGCCTTCACGATATTTATGTTCATGGTGGATTATATCCTACTCATGCTTGTACTTGGTGTGAATTAATTTTAATGCATGCTTACGATTGTTATCGCTCTCTCAGTTGGTCGCTTCCCAGTCTTTTGCTAGCCTTCACCTGTACTAAGCGGGAATACTGCTTGTGCATCCAAACTCCTTATACCCCAAAGTTGTTCCATATGAGTCCACTATACCTTCCTATATGCAGTATCTACCTGCCGTTCCAAGTAAATTTGCATGTGCCAAACTCCAAACCTTCAAATAAAATTCTATTTTGTATGCTCGAGCAGCTCATGTAACAACTAGGGCTTCCTATATCTTCCATGCTAGGTGGGTTATTCTCAGAGGAGTGGACTCTGCTCCTCATTCGTGAGAAAGGGCCGGTAACCAGGATGCCCAGTCCTATGATCCAAAAAATCAGAGCAAATCAAAATAATTAAACAAAACTCCCCCAGGGCTGTTGTATGTTGGAGGCACTCGTGGTTTCGAGCAAGCCATGGATTGATGCTTGTTGGTGGTTGGGGAGTATAAACCTTTACCATTCTGTTTGGGAATTGCCTATAATGCATTTAGTGTGGAAGATACATCCATCTCATAGGTGTTGCGTTGACAGCAAAAGTATGCCGCTCAAAATGTTATTCAATCTCTATTTTAAAATCGATCTCTGGCACCTCTACAAATCCCTGCTTCCCTCTGCGAAGGGCCTATCTATTTACTTTTATATTGAGTCATCATCCTTCTTATTAAAAGCACCAGCTGGAGAGCACAATGTCATTTGCATTCATTATTATTGGTTTATATTGGGTATGACTTGACTGGATCTCTTTTACCATGAATTACAATGTTTAGTCAGTCCTTAATCTTTAAAGGTGCTCTACATTTATATTTTGTGGTCTCAGAAAGGGCTAGCGAGATACCATTTTGTTATATCATGTTATGATTATTTTGAGAAAGTGTTGTCATCCGAGTTTTGTTATTATAGCTCGCTAGCTGATTATGCTATTGATATGAGTAATTGTGAGACCTTTGTGTTATTGGTAGTATGGTTAGTTCATAATATTTGCTGAAACTTGAATGCTGGCTTTTCATGTTACAACAACAAGAGCAAAAAGAGTTTGTAAAAGTCTTTCTTTTTCTCTTTCAGTTTGTCAATTGAATTGGTTGAGGACAAGCAAGGGTTTAAGCTTGGGGGAGTTGATACGTCTCCGTCGTATCTACTTTTCCAAACACTTTTGCCCTTGTTTTGGACTCTAACTTGTACGATTTGAATGGAACTGACCCAGACTGACGTTGTTTTTAGCAGAATTGCCATGATGTTGTTTTTTGTGCAGAAAATAAAAGTTCTCAGAATGACCTGAAACTCCACGGAACATCTTAGAAAAAATAATAAAAACTCCTCGCCAAAGATGAAGAGCAGGGGGCCCACACCCTGTCCACGAGGGTGGGGGTGCCCCCCCCCTCCTGGGCGCGCCCCCCTACCTCGTGGGCCCCCTGGTGGCCCTCTGACGCCAACTCCAACTCAATATATTGGCCTTCGGGGAGAAAAAAATCAGAGAGAAGAAATCATCGCGTTTTATGATACGGAGCCGCCGCCAAGCCCTAATCTCTCTCGGGAGGGCTGATCTGGAGTCCGTTCGGGGCTCTGGAGAGGGGGATTCGTCGCTGTCATCATCATCAACCATCCTCCATCACCAATTTCATGATGCTCACCACCGTGCATGAGTAATTCCATTGTAGGCTTGCTGGACGGTGATGGGTTGGATGAGATTTATCATGTAATCGAGTTAGCTTTGTTAGGGTTTGATCCCCAGTACCCACTATGTTCTGAGATTGATGTTGCTATGACTTTGCTATGCTTAATGTTTGTCACTAGGGCCCGAGTGCCATGATTTCAGATCTGAACCTATTATGTTTTCATGAATATATGTGAGTTCTTGATCCTATCTTGCAAGTCTATAGTCACCTACTATGTGTTATGATCCGGCAACCCCGAAGTGACAATAATCGGGACCACTCCTGGTGATGACCATAGTTTGAGGAGTTCATGTATTCACTATGTGCTAATGCTTTGTTCTGGTTCTCTATTAAAAGGAGGCCTTAATATCCCTTAGTTTCCAATAGGACCCCGCTGTAAGTGCATCTAGTGCTCCTTAGTGATTTTGGTGTATTGAAGACTTATATGTTAAGGGACTAATGCGTTTGCGAGTGTACACAGGTCTATAAGTCTATGAGGAGTTTGATATTTACAGAGAAAGTCGACCCCTAAAAATGAATATCTTCGACTGAAGATTTTGGTATTCCTGAAGACTTTCATGAAGACTTTCAAAGTGAAGAAATTGGTGTGTCCATGAAGACTTGATATTCATGCGAGGAATATGAAGCTTGGAGACTTTCGTTTTCATAGTTTTGTTTTTCTCTTTCTTGAGTCATAGGAAACACCGTACTGTTAAAGGGGGTCGAGGAAATACTAAGGAAAAATTTCCATATGATGCTCAACTCAAAATCCTACACCTACCAATCCCTTCGAGTGAAGCCTTTGGAAATCTCATACAGTTCAGTCAATTTCTTCAGTGACAGAGACGAAGTTCTTCTGGTCGTTGAGGAATTTGTTCTGACTGAGGAGTTAGGAATTCGCTAGTGCGGATTGCCTACACAGTGAGGAACATGATAGCCCTGAGGAATTTGAGAGTCAAATTTCCGACCGTTGCTGTGCTGCGCGCCAGCTGTCCCAAAATATCTTATCCACCTAACGGTCATATCAGACAAGGGCATTTATGTCTTATCATGTCGGGCTGCTCCCTAGGCTATAAATAGCCGCCCCCTACAACCACTAGCTGGTTGGCTGCTCCGAGAGAAACTGACACTTGTCATTTGAGAGCAACCCATCCTCCGAGGACTTTGAGCGAAAATCATCGAGTGAGGAAAAACCCAAACCCAAACACCTACAAACCCAAAGTGATTGAGCATCACTGAAGAGATTGATCCTGCGTGGATCCGACGCTTGTTACCTTTGAAGACTGTGCTTCTTCCAGACGGTTAGGCGTCATGGTCTAGAGCATCCAAGAGGAATTGTGGATCGCCGAGTGACCGAGTCTGTGAAGGTTTGGAAGTCGCCTGAAGACTTACCACGAGTGATTGGACGAGGTCTGTGTGACCTTAGTTCAAGGAGAATACGGTGAGGACTTGGTGTCCTGAGCTGCGTGCTCAGCGACTGGGTGTCCGGGACTGTGTGTCCTCGAGTTTAAATACTCAGCCGCTCCAACCAGACGTACAACTGAGACAGCAGTTGGAACTGGTCTACCAAATCATTGTCTTCACCAACCTTACTGGTTCTATTCCCTCAACTCTTTCATTTCCTCATTACTGTGTTGAGTGATTGTTCATATCTGTGTTTGAAGACTTTGACTGAAGACTTTCTCAATTTCCTCAGTTCAATTTCTTCAGTCTGTTTGTCTTCATCTTGTGTTATCCTGTGTTTACGCTTTCTGTACTCTGTGCTTGTCTTCATTTCATCATGATGACTATGTCTGTATTCCTGTTATGCTTACTTCTGAGTACTTATTCCGCTGCAAGTAGTTCTTCGCTAAGGAATTTCCTCACCGGCAAATTCCTCAGTGAAGAATTCATAAAAATCGCCTATTCACCCCCCCCCCCTCTAGTCGATATAACGCACTTTCAATTGGTATCAGAGCAAGGTACTCCCTTGTTCTGTGTGATTTTGGTTTAACCACCTGGAGTTCTAGTTATGTCGACCGCAGGTATGATCAAGGTCTCCGCTGGGTGTCCTACCTTCGATGGCACGGACTACCCCTACTGGAAGAATAAGATGCGAATGCATCTTGAAGCAATTGACAACGATCTCTGGTACGTTGTGGAAAATGGTGTTCCCTCAGTCACACCTTCCCTGAATGCTGCTGATGTGAAGAGATTCAAGCAACTCGATTCTCAAGCGAAGAATATCATATGTGGTCATCTGAGTAAAGGGCAGTATGGTAGAGTGAGTGCTTTGGAAACTGCTAAGCTTATCTGGGATAGGCTCTCCAAAGTAAACGAAGGAGTCTCAACTCAACGTGACTCTCGTGTTGATGTTCTTCGCAATCTCTTCAACCACTTCAAAAGACTCGACAATGAAAATGTTCAGCAGACCTTCGATCTCCTCACTGATATCTCAAATGAGCTTCAAGCGCTTGGCGCCACTGACATCACCGACCATGAGGTGGTGAAGAAATTGTTGAGATCACTCGATTCTTCATTTGACACTCTGGCACTGATGATTCAAGAGCGTGCTGATTACAAGTTACTTGATCCCACTGATATCCTCGAGAGGCTAAATACTCATGAGTTCCAGCTTGCTGAAAAGAGAGATCTCTATGGTTCAAGCTATGGCAAAACACGTGCCCTGAAGGCCAAGGTTGTGTCTGAATCTGAATGTGAAGATTCTGGTAGTAGCCTTGGTGATCCTGAAGAATTGAGCCAGGAGCTAGCACTTCTCGTGAAGAAGTTCCAGAAGTTCTCAAGACGTGGTCGCTTTGGAAAATCCTAAAGGAGCAGTGATTCCTCATCAAGTGACTATAAGAGAAGACTTTGCCACAAATGCAAGAAACCTGGTCACTACATTCAAGATTGTCCTCAGTGGGAAAAGGAATTAAAGAAGAAGAAATACAAGGATTACAGTTCTGATGACGCTAAGAAGAAGAAGAAATCATCAAAATCTTCATCATCAAAATCCTCAAAGTCTTCATCTCACAAGAAGAGCAGCTCCAAGAAGGCTCGGGCATTCATTGGCAAGGAAATGGACTCTGAAGCTGAATTTGAGGAACATGAGGAAGAGGAGGCATCTGAGGAGTCCGAGTCTGGTGTGGCGAGTCTGGCTCTCGCTACTGATTTCGTCAGCAAGTCCATCTTGAACTCTGAAGAAATTGACCTCACCCACAAGGCTGATGAAGATAATGATGACTACACTCCCACCTATTGCTTCATGGCAAAGGGTGCCAAGGTAACAAAATACCCCTCTTCTGAATCTAGTGAGGATGAATCTGATGAAAATCTTAAGCCTAGCTACTCTAAACTTGCTAAGATTGTTGTGAAACAACAAAAAGCCATTGAGAAACTTCAAAACATGCTAGACAAAAGTGATGATATGTTGGGTGATGAAATGAACCGCACTAAAGACTTAACTGAAAATCTTCAGAGACTTCAGTCTAAGTTTGACAACCTTCAAAGTCATCATAAAACTCTCTTATCTGATCACGAGAAGCTTTCTTATGAATTTCTTCAAAGAAAGCAAGATCTTGAGAAGCTAAGAGTGAGTTATGAAGATCTTCATAAGGAGCGCGATTCATTACTTGCTCAACAAATCAGCGCTTCTCAGGAAGAATTTGTTCCTCCATGCTTAAAGTGCATTGAACGTGAATCTGCTAATTCTTCACCTGAATGTTCAAATGCTTCAACTGTTACAAATTCTTCACCTGCCTCTGCTATCACTAATTCCTCATCTGAGGACATTGCTAGTATCACTGACGATGCAGGGCTGAAGGAATTGTACACGACAGGCATGTACAAAAGCCTCAAAGGGCATCAGATTCTTTGTGATGTGCTCAAAAAGCAGATCCTCAACAGAAACCCTAGGAAAGAGGGTATTGCCTTTGAGAGGAAACTCAATGCTGATGGAACATATTGGAAGCCTGAGCAGTACCCCAAAACCTCATGGGTTGCTGCAAAGGGACCTCCAGTTGATCCATCTAACTTATCTGGCTTTACATGTGAATCTCCTCATTCTTCTGATGAGTCATTTGACTCCAACTATAAACTGTTCAAAAATCAGAATGGTGAAGTATTTGCTAGATATGTTGGGACTAACTGCAGGAACGGTTCCCCTATGAAGAAAATCTGGGTTCCCAAAAGTTATGTTGAAAGTCTTGAGGTGAATGTCCTCATGACACCACCTGTGAAGAACAGGAACCCCAGATCCAATTCTTCATATGGACCTAATTCTTCACATGGATCAAATTCCTCAAATGGAACAAAGTCCTCATATGATCATCATCGTGCTAACCCTTCTGTTTCGCAGGGTAGAGCTAAGGGCTATGAATATGCGCATTATTCTTCAAATCATTATGTTCATAAGTCCTCGAAGAATTTCTCTGCTTATTCATATGCTTACCCTAACCCCTCTTATGTGAAACGAAATGGATTGGCTTCTATGCCACCTTTCTCATATGGTGCTCGCAGAGTGATGAACTCTTTGCCACCCCTTCAGATGTGGGTGGTGAAGAAAAAGAACTAATTCTTCTGCAGGGTCAGGTCTCCAGACGTGCTTTAACGTCTGAAGAATTTGCTGGGGGCCTGACAGAAATGCCTGAAAGGACGCAGGCGAATCATGATGAAATGAACTTTCATTTCACACGTCCTCACACAGCTTATCTGTGCTATTGCTTGATTAAATTGAACTGATGAATTTGACGTCATATTCTTCACTGATGAAGTATATGAGTTCGTAAGATGCACTAATTCATCTGCAGGATGATCAGCCCAAAGCAAACGAGTGGGTCCTCGATAGTGGATGTACAAATCACATGACTGGTGACAAGAACCTATTGATGGATGCTCCCTTATCACCGTCACATCTGAAGCATATCATCTTCACTAACAAAGGCAAAAGTCAGGTATTGGGTCTAGGTAAGGTTGCGATCTCAAAGGATCGACACATGGACAAAGTCATGCTTGTCGAGTCCTTAGGATACAACCTCATGTCTGTCTCAATGCTTTGTGATCTTGATATGGTTGTTGTCTTTGGAAAGTATCATTGTGTTGTGATCATGGAAGCTGACCATTCCAAAGTCTTCGAAGGCTTTAGGAGAGGAGATCTGTATATTGTTGATTTCTCTACAGGACCACAACCAGCCGTGTGCTTACTGGCAAAAGCTTCAGAAGGCTGGCTATGGCATCGACGACTTGGTCATGCTGGCATGAGGAATCTGAACACGCTTGCGAAGAAGAAGCATGTCATTGGCATTGAGAATGTCAAATTCCTCAAGGATCACTTATGCGGAGCTTGTGAAGCTGGAAAGATGACAAAGGCCAAGCATCCAGCGAAGACTATCATGACCACTACTCGTCCATTTGAATTGCTTCACATGGATCTCTTTGGTCCTAATCATTATTCTGCTGTTTCAAATGATGCATCTCTATATGGCTTTGTTATTGTTGATGACTATTCTCGTTACACATGGGTACACATTGTCACTTACAAACATGAAGTGCAGGAAATCTTCAAACGATTTTCCTCGAGGGCTTCAACCAACTTTGGTGTGAAGATCAAGCACATCAGAACTGACAATGGGACCGAGTTCAAGAATTCCGGTCTTGATGGCTATCTTGATGAACTTGGTATTACTCATGAGTTATCTGCTCCTTATACTCCTCAGCAGAATGGCGTCGTGGAGCGCAAGAACAGAACCCTCGCTGAAATGGCTCGTACTATGCTTGATGAATACAAGACGCCTCGTCGTTTCTGGATTGAGGCAATTGATACTGCGTGCCACGTCATCAATCGGGTATATCTTCACAAATTCTTCAAGAAGACTGCCTATGAACTCCTCACTGACAAGAAACCCAATGTGAGTTATTTCAAAGTCTTCGGTGCTAAATGTTGGATTAGAGATCCTCATCACAATGCTAAATTTGCACCGAAAGCACATGAAGGTTTTATGCTTGGTTACGGAAAGGACTCGCACACCTACAGAGTCTTCAACAACGTTCTTCACAAGGTTGTTGAAACTGTAGATGTGCGGTTCGATGAAACTAATGGCTCGCAAAGAGAGCACCTACCTTCTGTGATAGATGAACCAGCACCTGAGGATTCTATCAAGTTCAAGGCTACTGAGGATGTCATTCCTACCGAAGAATCTACTGAAGAATTCATTCCAGAACGTGAAGAAAATCAAGCTGATGCACCTGAGGAAAATGCTAAAGAAAATGGTGCTGAAGAAAATGTTGATCAAATTCCTCGACGACAACCAGCTCATCCTCGCATTGCAAAAGAAGTGCAAGTGGAAAAGATCATCGATGACATTCGAGCACCAGGTCCTCTCACACGCTCAAAAGCTTCACATTTATCTAACTTTTGTGGGCACTATGCTTTTGTCTCTATCACAGAGCCCACTAAGGTAGATGAAGCATTTCTGGAGCCTGAGTGGATTCAGGCCATGCAAGAAGAATTACATCAGTTCGAGCTCAACAATGTCTGGGAACTGGTCAAACGTCCAGATCCTCGCAAGCATAATATCATTGGCACAAAGTGGATCTACCGCAACAAGCAAGATGAAAATGGCCTTGTGGTGAGGAATAAGGCACGACTTGTAGCTCAAGGCTACACACAGGTTGAAGGAATTGATTTCGATGAAACTTTTGCACCTGTTGCTAGACTTGAGGCTATTCGCATATTACTTGCTTATGCTAACCATCATAATATCACTTTATATCAAATGGATGTGAAAAGTGCATTCCTCAATGGTAAGCTTGAGGAAGAAGTATATGTTGCTCAACCCCCAGGTTTTGAAGATCCAAAGAATCCTGACAAAGTCTTCAGACTCAACAAGGCCCTCTATGGCCTCAAGCAGGCCCCTCGGGCGTGGTATGATACTTTGAAGGAATTCTTCATGAAGAATGGCTTCACACCCGGTTCACTCGACCCTACTCTCTTTACTAAATCTTATGATGGTGAACTGTTTGTGTGCCAAATATACGTTGATGATATTATCTTTGGCTGTACTGACCAACGTTATAGTGATGAATTTGCCTATATGATGAGTGAAGAATATCAAATGTCTATGATGGGAGAGTTGAAATTCTTCTTAGGTCTTCAAATTCGTCAACAGCACAATGGCATATTCATATCTCAGGAGAAATACCTCAAGGATGTTCTGAGGAAATTCGGCATGCAAGATTGCAAAGGCGTCAAAATTCCTATGCCCACAAATGGCCATCTATGCACTGATGAAAATGGTATTGACTTCGATCACAAGGTATACCGCTCCATGATTGGTTCTTTATTGTACTTATGTGCATCTAGGCCAGATATAATGCTTAGTGTTTGCATGTGTGCCCGATTTCAAGCTGCACCGAAGGAATCACACCATAAGGCTGTGAAGCATATTCTTCGATATCTAGCTCACACACCAACACTAGGATTATGGTACCCCAAGGGCTCTACTTTTGATCTCATTGGATATTCTGACTCTGACTATGCTGGTGATCGTGTGGACCGCAAGTCAACATCTGGTACTTGTCATTTCCTCGGACGATCTTTGGTCTGTTGGTCCTCGAAGAAACAGAACTGCGTATCACTGTCTACTGCAGAAGCTGAGTACATTGCTGCTGGTTCTTGCTGTGCTCAACTGCTATGGATGAAGCAAACCCTCAAGGACTATGGCGTCAACGTGAAGAATGTGCCTCTCCTCTGTGACAATGAGAGTGCCATCAAGATTGCTCACAACCCAGTTCAGCACTCGAAGACAAAGCACATTCAGATTCGTCATCATTTTCTTCGTGATCATGTGTTGAAGGGCGACATCTCCATCGAGCACGTGAAGACTGAAGAACAGCTAGCTGATATCTTCACAAAGCCCTTGGATGAGAAGAGATTTAGCAAGTTGCGGTGTGAGCTAAATATCCTAGAATCTTCGAATGTTCTTTGAAAAAGGACACTCATCCTAACACTTATGCAAAATTGATGACTTAGATGTGCAACACATGAAGAAACGTTTTTCTTCAATCAATGAAGAATAACACTCTAAGTGTGAAGAAATTAATGAAGAATTTAATTCTCAGAACCCTACGACAATTGTACGCGGTGTCTGAAATCATCATTCTTATACGGTGGGTCACGCCACCACCAAAGTTGAAAATCTTCATTTTTGAAATTCCTCAGTTTTGAAATTCTTTAGTTTTTCAAATTCTTCAACTTTGCAAAATCTTCACTGTTTCCGTCGTTTTTCTTCATTGGCTATATATATATATATATATATATATATATATATATATATATATATATATATATATATATATATATGGTTTATGTCCTCTACAGCATTCACTTATGGCTATTTCTTCAAGTTGCATTTTTCTGCTAAGTGAATGTGATCGGACCCTTCCCACTCTATCCTACACTCAACCCAATCTATTCACAAATTCTTCATATGCGTTCTATTTGAAACTCGTTCAAAATCTTCACTGTGTCCTTGTCAGCTGAAGAATTTGCGAACGGAACTATTAACAAATCTTATCCAAAATTTTCGGTTTTTGCCGCTCAAACCATTCCGCATCCCACGATAGATTTATCTATTCACCCACGATCAAACACGATCTCCATTTCTCAGTACGTGGGTGACACATGTCAAGCAGATGAGAAGGGTCAGGGGCATGTTCATCCTAAATCTTCGGGCAAACAGTTTTTCACTGCGACTATAAATACCCCCTCTCCCCTTCCTCACTTCCTTTACTCTGCTCGACCTCTCTCTCTCTCGCTCGAGCTTCTCAAACCCTAGCGCTGCCACTACTCCATCATCGCCGGTGAGGAAGAGCTTCACTGCCTCGACCTCGTCATCGTTGTACTCGCGCCAGCCGCGGAAATCTTCACTCCGCCGCCGCCGTAGCTATCTTCCTCCGCCGAGTTAGGGCGTGGAAGATCTACACCGACGAACTTCACTGTTCTACTTCACAGTTCGTCGTGTTCTTCATCCAGGGTAATTAAAAGTTACTTTTACTGCCCTCTTTGATTCAAATTTTCTCTACAAAATCTTCAAAGGTGTTTTATTCTTCAAATCCTCACACACAAAACACCTCACTAGTCGTATGTTCTTGATTCGTTTCTCTAAGCATCATTTTTCCTCAAGATTCCTCAATTGTGTGGATCCTCAATCTATACAACTCTGGAACCTAAGACAAAGAACGCTTAGTGAAATTCTTCAAGGCTCATCTGGTCAAATTCCTCAAACTTGTTCTTTTTAAAAACTTCTGAGAACGCATGTGACCTCTCCAAATTCCTCGCAACTATACTCTGTTCACAGGTACTCATGTCCGCTGCTGAATCATTAGGTTCTCATCAACTTAACTCATTTGCAGCGTTCCTCGAAGAAAAGTTGCATACTTCTTTAGATAATTCGATTGTTCAAATTCCTCATCTGAAGAATATGGCAGACGGTAAGAAGCCGCAGAAAGGAGGAAAGAAGCATGAGGTCATGACTGCCTTCAAAATACCTGAGGACATCTATGCTGACTATTGCACACCCGATGAGGCTATGTTCGGAAAGGAAAACAAAAATCAGCGCAACGTGCGCATACAGAGGATTGAAAGGAGATGGGCAAGAGAATGGAGGGAGTGCAGATATGTAACTCCAAAGTATATGAAGAAATTCGCACTAAATCTCCATGCCCAAGAGCTCCATTGGCACCTGGACAAGAAGCTGACCCCACCAGCATCAAGCGTGGTGAGGATTTTCCTGAAGAATGGGCCAAACGCCAAGCCAAGTTGGCAAGACAAGCCAAAGAAGCAGTGAGGAAATTCAATGAAGACTCTGCTGCTGCTCCTGCCACTGAGGCCTCTGTCAGGCCTAGAAAATCAATGGCAAAGAAGCCCGCTCACAAGCCAAGTGCTTCACCAACTATGCCCTCACAGCCAAGTTCCTCAGCAATGCCCTCACGGCCAGAATCTTCAAAGCCCTCACGACCAGAATCTTCAAAGCCCTCACGGCCAAAATCTTCAAAGCCCTCTCGGCCAGTTCCTCATGCTGCTCCTGCTCCTCCAAAATCCTCAGCTCCTCCCCCAAAGTCCTCAGCTGGTCCGGCAAGGTCCTCAACACCTGTACATCTGGCCACGTGCCAAAGGACTGCAGACATCTCTATTGCCTGTAGTGTCTCAGCTAGTTCCTCAGCTGCACCAAACTCTTCATCAGGCCCTACTCTGTTAAAGACAAAGGCAACAGCTGGTCGAGGTCCTTGGCCAAGTCTGAAGAAGAAACAGGTTGCTTTCCAAGTGCCATCTGACGATGAAGCTGATGATGATGAACTTGCAGAAATCATCAGAGACAGACAAGAAAGGGCCGCTAGAGCCAAAGGCACAAATGTGCCACTGCTTTTGGATCCAAGGGCGATCCTCGATTACATTGATCTCTGGCACAAGGATCCAAACACTCCTATGCCTGATTTCAATTTGACTCCTGGTCAAAGTCACATGCTGACCCATTTCATCACTGAAGAAAAATGGAAATTTGAGAAGGTCAGGCAGATCAAGAAGGCTCAGTTCAGGAAAGAGAAGTTCCTGAGGAAAAATGTTGTCAAAATGACAACTGATGAACTCCTCAAGATCCAGTCTGAAATCAAAGCCCTCAGTGATGATTTCAATACTTACTATGTTGATTGGCAAGGAGCCAAAGTCAGGTTTGTTACACTGACTAAGAAGTTCACCAATGTTGCAGCCCCATCGCAATAAGAAATTCCTCAAGCTGAAGCTTCTGCTCAGCCAACTGAAGAACATGCCAGCACCGCTGATGACTTTCAGGTTGCTAATGAAAATGCTAGTTCCAGGACTGATGACTCCATTCCAGCCGCTGAAGAAATTGCCAGGGCATCCACTAGTGGTGCGCCTGAAGAAACTGAAGAAGTCAGGGCAACTGCATCAGTTGCGCCTGAAGAAAATCAACCAGATTCCTCAGCTCCTCCTGCGCCTACACCAACTCCTATCCTTCCATCTGCATCATATGTGAAGAAGACCAAGGCTGCAGAGCGAGCTGCAGTGAAGAAAAGGAAAGCATCAAGTGCTTCAGAATCTTCAGCTCCAAAGAAGATGAAGCCTATGACCAGCTCATTGAAAATCCAATTGATGTTGTTCCAATTTCCACCATGCCATCAAAGGACCTTGTTCCTTTTGGTGAAGAATATGTGATCCCAAGCGGATCTGATGAAGAACCTCAATTCTGCTGCTTCGTCAGAGCAGATTGATGAAGAAATTGAAGTGGATACGATCCCTTCAACGCCTGTTGCTTCCTCGCCAATGCCTCAGTTCACAGCTGAAGAGGCTGGCGTTGAAGAAATTGAAGATGAAGACGTGGACATTGGCTGCACAACGCCGTGATGAATGATGACTTTTGGGAAAGTCAGCACCCCAATTCTCCACTCTTCACCCCAATACAACAAATACCTCAGTCCCCTGCACCAACCGTTCAAATGGGCTCTGAAGAAACTCATCCCACCTCATTTGTGCATGAAGAAATTCCAGCCGCTAGTGCTGAAGAAACTGCTGTTGCTGATCCTTTGAACACTGCAGACTGCCACTGAAGAGGAACCAGAAATTCCTCAGCCTGAAGAACCTGAGATTGCGATTCCTGAGGTTGTGATGCAACTCACTGACACTCCAGTGCCCAAGCCAACGGATCCATTCTCAAAGAAGCAAAAGTTCAAGGCTGAAGATTTCTTCAGCGAGCATGTGTTCTTCACAGATTACAACCCCTATGATTCTGCTCGCATAAGGAAGAGGCGTTTCTGGACTGCTAGTCAAGCAAATTTCTATTCCTCAGTACTGTTCAACAAAGACAAAGTCTTCGATCATGAACATATTCCTCATGTGGACATGGAGTCTCTGCCGTGCTTCGAGCCAGTCCTCAGTGTTCTTCACGATGCTGGATTGCTAAATTTCTGCACTGACATCTGTGATTGGAATGAAGAACTCATTCTTCAATTCTATGCGACGCTGCACATCACAGGAAATTCTGAAGATGTGAATTCATGGGTGCTGGACTGGATGTCTGAAAATACTCACTACAAGGCACCAGCTACTGAATTGCTTCGTGTCTTACCACTCAGTCCTCCCCTTGACGGTGCTCGTTGCGTCTACAGTGAACCTGAGCTTTCAAATCATTACATGCAAGTGCTGATGAAGCCTTTGAAGCCAGGGCAGGCCCCTCGAACCAAATTCCTCGTCAAGGAATTACTGTATGTGCCTCGGACTGTCTATCGCATTCTGACGAAGACAATGAGTCCTATCAAAGGCCACGACTCAAATGATGAAGAGGTCGTTGGCATCATGAAGAATATGCTTTTCAATATCATTCATGGCGTTCCCGTCAACTTCCATGATTTCTTCATGAGGACTCTGGCGAATATTGCTATGTCACCATTTGAGCTGAAGCCTTATGCACCATGGATTATGAGATTCATCAGGACAAGGTCTTCACTCAATTACAAGGCTGACACTCTGAACCACGGCAGCTACTTGCCTCCAATTGAAGTCATCAAACGGACATTTTCCTCAGCCGATGACAAAGGCAAGGCAACTGCTGTGATAGATGAAGGCATTCGTCCATTGGATGGTCAATTTCGCAAGGCTGCATCCTACTCCACCAATGATGACTCTGCCACACATGACTCTGCCGCCAACACCTCTGCAAGCAAATTCCTCAAGCCACAGCACCCAGGGTGATGACTGATCGTGAGTTACTCCTCAGTCTTCATCAGAAAGTTGATCGCAATCATAAATGGGTCAAGCGTCGGTTTGGTTCAATTCTTCACAACATGACCTCAACACACAATGTAGTGAAGAAAAACCACTACTACCTCCATGAAACCTTCAACCGTACTTGGGTTGTTCTATCTCATGTCTACAACGCAGAAGATCTAAAGAGAATGGGTCTCAAGGAAGAATTTGACTGGTCTGCACCTCCACCGAAGAAATTCAAGAAGGTCAAGGTTCCTTCCTTGGTGGCCAGCTCCTATTCTTCATCGCGCGACACTGATGAAAATGAAGACTTGGACGACACTGCGGCAGGCCCTACTACGACAACCGACCCCGACTATGCTGACGCTCCTCCATCAACTTGATATTCTTCAGGGGCGTTAGTCCTCAGTTTCGACCCTTTTGGTCATTCGATGACAAAGGGGGAGAAATTTGAGTTAGTCTTCAAGCGGGTCTAGTATATGGGCATTTTTGCTAAGTTACAACTCTCGTTCTTCTGAAACTTTATTGGATCGAGTTGTAATCTTAAACCAGATGGTGCTCTAATACTTTTGATGCACTGTGCTCTGATACTTTTGATGCGTTATTCTGCATGCTTGTTCCTCATTAATATTATTGCATGCATGCTGAATTTCATCAGGCACCATATCTCATCATGCATTTCAAATTCTTCATATTATATGTCAAATGCGTGTATGAATTACAAGATATAGGGGGAAATCTCCATGATTCAACTCTTCAAGTGTGCATTGCTTCAAAAGCAAATTCCTCACTATGCACATCTTCAGGGGGAGTTCTTCTATATCTTGCAATCAAATTCCTCAATATCAGTACTTACACTTCATATGTTTATCCCCGTTGAAAACTTAACCTATATTGTCATCAATCACCAAAAAGGGGGAGATTGTAAGTGCATCTAGTGCCCCTTAGTGATTTTGGTGTATTGAAGACTTATAGGTTAAGGGACTAATGCGTTTGTGAGTGTACACAGGTCTATAAGTCTATGAGGAGTTTGATATTTACAGAGAAAGTCGACCCCTAAAAATGAATATCTTCGACTGAAGATTTTGGTATTCCTGAAGACTTTCATGAAGACTTTGAAAGTGAAGAAATTGGTGTGTCCGTGAAGACTTGATATTCATGCGAGGAATATGAAGCTTGAAGACTTTCGTTTTCATAGTTTTGTTTTTCTCTTTCTTGAGTCATAGGAAACACCGTACTGTTAAAGGGGGTCGAGGAAATACTAAGGAAAAATTTCCATGTGATGCTCAACTCAAAATCCTACACCTACCAATCCCTTCGAGTGAAGCCTTTGGAAATCTCATACAGTTCAGTCAATTTCTTCAGTGACAGAGACGAAGTTCTTCTGGTCGCTGAGGAATTTGTTCTGACTGAGGAGTTAGGAATTCGCCAGTGCGGATTGCCTACACAGTGAGGAACATGATAGCCCTGAGGAATTTGAGAGTCAAATTTCCGACCGTTGTTGTGCTGCGCGCCAGCTGTCCCAAAATATCTTATCCACCTAACGGTCATATCATGACAAGGGCATTTATGTCTTATCATGTCGGGCTGCTCCCTAGGCTATAAATAGCCGCCCCCTACAACCACTAGCTGGTTGGCTGCTCCGAGAGAAACTGACACTTGTCATTTGAGAGCAACCCATCCTCCGAGGACTTTGAGCGAAAATCATCGAGTGAGGAAAAACCCAAACCCAAACACCTACAAACCCAAAGTGACTGAGCATCACTGAAGAGATTGATCCTGTGTGGATCCGATGCTTGTTACCTTTGAAGAATGTGCTTCTTCCAGACGGTTAGGCGTCATGGTCTAGAGCATCCAAGAGGAATTGTGGATCGCCGAGTGACCAAGTCTGTGAAGGTTTGGAAGTCGCCTGAAGACTTACCACGAGTGATTGGACGAGGTCTGTGTGACCTTAGTTCAAGGAGAATATGGTGAGGACTTGGTGTCCTGAGCTGCGTGCTCAGCGACTGGGTGTCCGGGATTGTGTGTCCTCGAGTTTGAATACTCAACCGCTCCAACCAGACGTACAACTGAGACATCAGTTGGAACTGGTCTACCAAATCATTGTCTTCACCAACCTTACTGGTTCCATTCCCTCAACTCTTTCATTTCCTCATTACTGTGTTGAGTGATTGTTCATATCTGTGTTTGAAGACTTTGACTAAAGACTTTCTCAATTTCCTCAGTTCAATTTCTTCAGTCTGTTTGTCTTCATCTTGTCTTATCCTGTGTTTACGCTTTCTGTACTCTGTATGTGTCTTCATTTCATCATGATGACCATGCATGTATTCCGTTATGCTTACTTCTGAGTACTTATTCCGCTGCAAGTAGTTCTTCGCTAAGGAATTTCCTCACCGGCAAATTCCTCAGTGAAGAATTCATAAAAATCGCCTATTCACCCCCCCTCTAGTCGATATAACACACTTTCACCCGCTGCCACGGGAGGGTAGGACAAAAGATGTCATGCAAGTTCTTTTCCATAAGCACGTATGACTATATTTAGAATACATGCCTACATTACATTAATGAACTGGAGCTAGTTCTGTGTCACCCTATGTTATGACTGTTACATGACGAACCACATCTGGCATAATTATCCATCATTAATCCGGTGCCTACGAGTTTTCCATATACTGGTTTTCGCTTATTTACTTTTCCGTTGCTACTGTTACAATCACTACAAAATACCAAAAACATTACTTTTGCTGTCTTTACTTTTGTTATCGTTACCACCACTATCATATTACTTTGCTACTAAACACTTTGCTGTAGATACTAAGTTTCCAGGTGTGGTTGAATTGACAACTCAGCTGCTAATACTTGAGAATATTCTTTGGCTCCCCTTGTGTCGAATCAATAAATTTGGGTTGAATACTCTACCCTCGAAAACTGTTGCAATCCCCTATACTTGTGGGTTATCAGCGGGCATCACCAGGATTGTATCGTCGGCATACTGAATCACGGGGTAATCACCCTCATGGGCGGGGATGGGCAGCTGGATATCACCGGCTCTATATGCGTCATTGATGGTCGCTTACAGCAGATCGGCCGCGAGCACGAAGATAAGAGGAGATAGCGGGTCCCCTTGGCGCACCCCATGCAAGCAGAAGAATTGCCTGCCCGGGGTCCCATTAAGGAGAACAGAGGACTTTGCCGTCGAAAACAGGCACTTGATCCACCCAAGCCATCGATCATTGAAGCTCATGCACTTCATAATGTCCATCATCGGGGCATGTTCGATCGTGTCGAAGGCTTTAGCGAAATCCAGCTTCAAGATTGCAACCTGACGCCCCGAGGCTTGGCACTGATGAATGAACTCATACGCTCAAGCAACACAGTCTCGGATTGATCGTCCTTTCAAGAATCCATACTGATTTCGGTGGATGATCTTAAGAATGACACGTTGCAGACGGTTTGCTAGCAGCTTGGTCAGAATCTTAAGGCAGCAGTTCAGCAACGTTATTGGGCGATAGTCGTTTGCAGTTTCAGGCGACTGGATCTTGGGGATGAGAGTGATAAACCCTGTGTTCAGACTCTCAAGGTCCAGTGTACCTGCATGAAACTCAAAGCAGAGACGATAAAAGTCATTTTTGATAATGTGCCAGCACGACTTGATGAAGCTGCCACTAAAACCATCAGGGCCTGGAGCACGATCAGCGGGCATCTCTTTGATCACCTGGTCAATTTCCTTGCGGAAGGGGGCAGACAAATCTTGAAGTCCATCGACTTTTTTGATGATCCGAGACAGGTCAAACTTCATGCTGGTTTGGTTAGATCATCCCAGTCTTTCCTTAAACACTTGAAAAAGCACCGCCTCCTTACCCACGTGATCATGAATTATTGAGTCATCAGGTAATCGGAGATATGCAATATTGTTCCTATGGTATCGTTCAGTTGCCACTCTGTGGAAGAATTTAGTATTGCTGTCTCCAAATTTGAAATATCTGACTGTGCAACGCTTTTTCCAGTATTGTTTCTTGCAGTCTAGCAAATGGAGAAGGTGATGTTTCAGGATCAACCTAAAGTTGGTCTGTGGGACAGACAATCTCCTCCTTTCCTCTAGGCCATCGATCTCCAAGAGGGTCTTGTTGCAGTTATCGATGAGCATCGAGAGCTTGGAGATTTTTTTGCTCCACTTCTTGAGGTCATACCGCAGCGTCTTGAGCTTTTTGTAGAGCACTTTGGCTGTGTTTGAGGCGTGGCAGCGTTTAGTCCACGACCTTTGGACCACAGTGAAGAACCCAGGCTGTTTGATCCAATAATCCTCAAAATGAAAGAGTTTGGACTTGGGTACCGAGGCAGGGCAGTTGCCGGGGCTGCAGCCGCCTGTGTACAAAATTGGCAAAATTATTACTTGAGATTATTTCTTTTTTGATCCTCTGATCGCCTCGTTCGGATGGCAACCAGAGTCTCAGGGGCTACTATCTATACACAGTGCACCTTGCGTTTACGGTACAATTAAAAAATGCCACATTACGTACCTCAAAGGCTCTTAGTAGGCTCATAAAGGCTTCATTCAATCCACTTTTTGCGGACGAAATTCTCTTAATCACCATACCCATTAAGGTACGATGTTCCTCTGAGACAGGCGCTTGCCGTAGAAGACCCATCAACATATCCAGATGTATATCGGATAGTCCGGGGCTTTTGTTTTCGGTCTCTCAAGGAGCCGAACACCCCGGACCTCAAGCGACCGAAGAGTCACCTTCTGGCCTTGTCCTCCTTGGAGGATCGGGAGATATCCTCCGGGACGACACCTCGGGTTCGTCCGCCTCATAGGGCGGGGAGGTATGAGGAGGCGTTTCGCTCTCCATCATCTCCGAAAGAAGATCCCGCGAAGACGAAGATTGTTGAGGAAGGCTACAGGCCGAATTGCAAAAACACGCATCTCAAATATTACTCTCACAAATAGGAAAAGAACGGGATATGCTTATCAAACACCTATGTTCACTTACGGATCGGCTAAAGGCTAGCCCTCTTGTGGGCACTGCGGCAAAGTCGCCTCCCGAATCCGCGCTCCCTGATAGGGGTTTCTTCCCTTGCTTGGAGGCCTCCGCCTTCAGGTCTTCGGGGCGGCTCTTTTCTTCCTGTGGGGGGAGGGAATATTAGATTCTCCTCCCCGATCATCCTCAGACACGGGAGTTCCAATTTCCCCGGATATGGTGTGTGACGTACCTCCGACATGGAGGCCACTTTTGACTTATCCACTCCTCTCCTTGTCCTCTCCTGATGGCACTTGATAAGGTGCACGGGCCAGCATCCTGGTTAATATCGGATCCGTTGAATCTTCGGGAAGAGGGGCCAAACACCTGATCCTCTCCGCCTTCTTTATCCAGCCTTGACCGAGGATGGATTCTTAGAGTAATGTTATAATAAACATTACAGAAATATGTTCGGTTGTTGAGTACTTACCGGGGTATCTGGACGGTAGCAGTCAAGGCTTGCGTCCTCTGTAGTGTCCGGACACTTTTTTCGTGATCCGAAGAATAATTTATACATTCCTTCGAGCGTCATGCCGAAGAAGTGCTGAATGGTCCGCGGTCCTTCCGGATTGAACTCCCACATACGGAGAGGTCGTCGCTGGCATGGTAGGACCCGACGGACTGGCATTACTTGAATTACTTTGACAAGACTGATGTTCTTTTCGATAAGATGTTGAATGTGGCTTTGCAATATCCGCACTTCATCAGGTGATCCCCAGTCCAGCCCCTTGTTGACCCATGATGCAAGTTGTGGCGGAGAACCAGACCGGAAGGCAGGTGTGGGCGCCACTTTCTGCGACGGGGTGCTGTGATATAAAACCACTCCCGCTGCCATAGGTCGGAAGCTTCTGGGAAGGAACCCTTTGGCCATAAAACATCGGTAAATTTGCTTATTATAGCACCTCCGCACTCCGCGTGTCTCCTGTCGATTATCTTCGGCTTCACATTGAAGGTCTTGAGCCATAAGCCAAAGTGTGGAGTAATGCGGAGGAAGGCCTCACACACGATAATGAATGACGAGCTGTGGAGGAAGGAGTCCAGAGCTAGATCATGAAAATCTAGCCCGTAGTAGAACATGAGCCCTCTGAAGAAAGGATGAAGGCCAAAGCCTAGTCCTCATAGGAAGTGGGGGATAAATACAACCCTCTCATTGGATCTGGGAGTAGGGATAACCTGCTCTTGAGCAGGAAGCCTGTGAAGGATTTTCGCAGTCAAGTACCTTGCCTCCCTAAGCTTCATGGTGTCCTCCTCCATGACAGAAGAGGCAGTCCACCGGCCTTGAAGGCTGGATCCGGACATGGTTGGAGGGCCGAAGCGCTTGGGCTAAGCCTTGGGTGTTGGAACTCGAGGTGGGAGGAGGTGAGATTTAAGCGTGGAAAGAAAAGACGGGCCTTGGCCTCTTTATAAAGAGGATGAATATCAAACGTCCCCCGCGTGGCCTTTGACACTTGCCTATTCCCAAGGAATCATACCAATGGACGGTTGGGTTACCCACGCCCGTATTGATGAGTATCCCGTGTTAAGGGAACACGATCTCTGCTTCAACAAGATGTGCCAATAAAACCGCCTCGTGAAACATGGAGTAGCAGGTTGGTAAAACGGTTCGAATAATGACCGGGCCGCAGCGTGATGTCACGCTATGGAAAAGTTGTCAGAAAGTTACACTCGTGGAATATTTACTCTCTACGGTGGTGTGTGGAATTTGTTTTGCAGAGCCGGACATGATTCTTGTGTTCAAGATCTAATTTGGAGTATTTGAAGAAGGAACCCGCCTTGCAATGCCGAAGACTATCTGCGTGCCGGACTCATCGTCATTGAAGCCTGGTTCAGGGGCTACTGAGGGAGTCCTGGATTAAGGGGTCCTCGGACAGCCGGACTATATACATTGGCCGGACTATTGGGCTATGAAGATACAAGATGGAAGACTTCGTCCCATGTTCAGAGGGGACTCTCCTTTGCGTGGAAGGCAAGCTTGGCGATTTGGATATGTAGATTCCTTTCTCTGTAACCAACTCTGTGTAACCCTAGCCCCCTCCGGTGTCTATATAAACCGGAGTGATGCGGAGCATCCCTCACTCATCCCCATGGACGTACCTACATCTCCTTCAACACCACTTGGACCCATGACAAGAGCTCGAGCTAAGGCTAATGGAAATAAGGTGAACTCGCTCCTCTCCGAACTCCCTCTTCCTACTCATGAGACATGGCTACTACCTCATTCAGAAACTCTATGTGTGATCAGGTGCTTGGAGAATAGCCACGGAACAGCTACATGTAAGGGCCAAGACGGCGAGGACCCCAAGCGTGATGGACAAGAAGAAGAGCTACTTTGGAAGCTACAGGGTCAGACGACCGACCCAGATCGGACGTCCGACGACTCCCAGGACACGGACGACCGAGCCCTCCGGATGTCCGGTACTTCACCACCCGAGACAAATCTACGGTTGTTCGAGGAGGACCGGACGACCGGGTGACCAGTGACCGAGACAAATCTATGGAAGACTGACGGTCTTCGGACGTCCGAGACGTCCCGAAGCTCCGAACGACCGGGCCCCTCCGAACGTCCGACGCATCCCCGACAGAGCACTCCCGGACGTCCGGACCGTCCCGAGCCTCCGGATGTCTGACGCCCTCCGGACGTCCGGCACCTGAGTGACCGCACCCACGGGCTGAAGCCCTTGTACCCCTTCACTTTGACTCCCATTTGCACTACGACTATAAATAGGTCTCTCCCATCTCCCAGCCAGGGTTAGCATAGGTTTAGCTCATATTTTGTGTGAGAGCCTTGCTCATCCACTTGGTTACTTCTCCTCGGAGCTCACGACCTCTTCAGAGAAGATCCCCCAAGCGGATTCAAGACCCCTTCAAGGGAAGACCCTCAAGACCTCCTCACGGAGAAGAACGGTTACGCTTGTATATTTCCTTTGTTTATTTTGAATCTTGTGCTACCTTATGTGTTCGGTGATCTAGCCCTCGTGTGATCAATAACTTGTCGGTTGAGTGTTTCTCTCGTTCCTCCCCATGATTTCTTCTTCCGCGCGTTCTTCGTGTTTCTTCGTAGGATCCACTCCAAACGTGAAAGATCGTCCCCATAGGGTTCCGCCCTACATCATCTTGGTATCATGAGCCACGTTGATCACATTTTTGGAGACCCTACCTCGTGTTTTCTAGCTTGATTTTGTTGTTTTCGTCCTAAATCCGAAAATCCCCACCAAAAATAGCCCCAAATTTTTTTGTGATTTGTTGGTGAGTTGAAATTTTGTTGGATTTGGTCCATGGATTTGTGTTGCTGCGTGTGGATCTAGCTTTCCCCACCCTCCGCACCCTTTTCCATCCACTAATCCGCTCGATTTCGACATCTCCATCTTCTTCCACCCCGAAATCGTGTTGTTCTTCACGTGCCCGATTTTTTCCCAGGCACTGGATGACCGGAACCGCCGGACGTCCGACGACTGGACGACCGTAAAAACCGGACGTCCGTGAATCTCTGATGAAACTGAATATTGTTCAGTTCGGCCACCACCACAGCTCGACCTGCCACCAAATCTTCCAAACCCACATACACAACCATCCTCCTCGATACCTCCTATGATGATTTTGACACGTTTTGGTCCTTGAGATTTTGAGTTGTGCCTCCCGTGTCCTATTGTGTTTCGGCTATCTAGGTACGGTTCGACTTCGTCATCACCACGGCTCATCTTTGCAAGGGTCTCATCATTGCCAAGGACGGTAACATCGACGACATCTTTGTCATACCTTGCAATTGCATTGATACCCACATTGCCTCATTTTGCGTAGCTTACCCATCAAGACTAGCCATTGAGTATTTCCGGCAATGTGACTTGTGCAAATTAGTGATCATACTCCATAGCATACATACCATACCATAGTGGTGCATATCTTGGGATCAACTTGTTTGTCACAAAATTGTCACTGCATACACAATTGCTATCTTGGTTCGTGAAGTTTTGCATGAGAAAAGAGCTCAAAAATAAAAGAGCCATCCAAGCTTTTAAGCAAAGAGGAAAGATAAGCAAAGAGCTTATAAGCAAGAACCATAGCATCATACTACATTAAGATTGCCATATCCGATCATCTTGGATCATAGAACCGAAATACCATACATATAGCATACGTGGGATAGAGATAGTTGCATTTTGCCTAGTAGGTTGTGCACAAGTTCCGTATCCGCCTATTGTGCAATCGTGCTAGCGTCTCTCTAGTATTGTGCAACAAGAGCATTTTCATGGTCTCCACATTTTGGCTCACTTTTGGTTTGCACAATCCTACTTATCTATTTGCGTGTGTGTTTCCGTGTACCATTACTTGTTTGGTCTACTTGTTGCATTTGAAAATTTGTGAATCTTTTCCAACATTATTGAGGCTCACTTACAATTGCATCAAATTTTCTGCCACCATCCTAACCAAGCTCCACCATAAGCTTTTATTTGTGTAGGTGTGAGAACCGACAAGAATTGGTACCAAAAGTGCTATTTCATTGTCCGCATTTGAGTGAACTTGATTCATTTTCAACATCGGTCAAGGTACATTTGGTATACGTTCTTCTCCGTCTACCACTTACATTTTGTTTGGAATGATGGATAGGCCAAGTTCTTCTACCAATCCACCCCTCATCGAGAACGGCGATGACATGTCATCATTCGTCACCAAGAGCCACCTCTTTGGAGCTCAAAGGGCGTTACACCAAGAGCAACAAGCAATGAGTGACCGCATCGACAACCTCGCCACCGACTTGCGACTCTTCGAGCAACGTACAAGAGACTACTTCGACAACAAATTCGACGCTCACAAGCAAGAGAATGATGCAAGAATGGACGAGATCCGCGCCTTGATGAGGAACCGCCATCCTTCCACTTCTTCATCCTCAAGACGGAGCCACTCGAGTCGACACACCAACGACATCTTCTCCGACTCAAGTACACCGTCATCGAACACTCTACGACGAGCCGCGCATCAAGATCGCCATGCAGCTCGTAACCCGCTACATGACAAGCATTCACAAGAGCAAGTCGACGAGCATCTACCTCATCCTCCACCACACCAAGTTGCTTTTGCACAAGCTCAAGAACGACAACGTCTACGTCGCCAAGAGGAAGAACGAGCACGTCTACACCAAGAGGAACAAGACGCCGAGGCTCAACGTCTTCAACAACAACAACGTTAAGCACAAGCTCTTGAGGCACAACATGCCCTTCAAGAATCAAGTCGAGCAATCGCCAACCGCAATCACGAGCGGTGCAATCAAGAGGAAGCCCTTCGAGAAGAAATCCAAGAGAGGAACTACCAACCGCGAGTACAACGTCAAATTCATCAAGCTCCTCCACAAGCTCGTCAAGCTCCTCTTCTTCCTCAAGTTCAACAAGAGCAAGTTGATCATGGACTTCCTCCGCGCCAAGAGCAACATGCGGATGACTATCCTCCATGTCAAGGACGTCATCATCACCATCGCCAACAACACAATGAAGAGCAACGCTATGGCAAGCTCAAGTTCACAATGCCCAAGTTCAATGGAAGCAATGATCCGGAAGAGTACCTCTCATGGGCATTGAAGGTCGACAAAATTTTGCGTTTGCACAACTATGAGGAAGAGAAGAAGATCGCTATGGCATCACTTGAGTTCCAAGACTATGTGATCATATGGTGGGAACAAGTCCTTGAGTGCCGACAAGCAAGAGGTGAACCTCCAATCACCACTTGGGCTCAAATGAAGGATGTCATGCGAGCACGCTTTGTGCCCACCTACTACAACCGCGATCTCTTCAAAAAGCTACAACTCCTCAAGCAAGGAACAAAGAGTGTTGAAGAATACTACAAGGAAATGGAGATAGCCATGATCCGAGCCAATGTCATGGAAGATGATGAGCAAACTATGGCACGTTTCTTGAATGGACTCAATCATCCCATCAAGAAGATTGCCGATTTCCAACCCTACTCCAACCTCATTGAGCTCGTGCATCAAGCTACCAAGGCGGAATGCCAAGTGCAAGATGACTTCAAGTATGCCAAGTACTCATCCAAGACCTACGGCTTCTCCAACAACCAAGCTTCAACGACTCCTCCAACTTCTACTTTAACCAAACCAACTACAAGCAATGACGACAAGTCAAGTTACAAGAAAACTTCGACAAGCTCAAATCGTCCTCTTCCTACTACAAGCAACTTCAAGTCGCGTGCTTCATCATCTACTCCGACCGATGAGACCGTCAAGACAAGCTCCTTCAAGTGTTTCACTTGCGGCGGCCGAGGCCACAAATCATATGAATGCACAAACAAGCACACCATGATCCTCAACGACGATGGTACATATGACTCCATGAGTGAAGAGGAGATGGAAGCTATTGAGCAAGTGGCCATGCACTGGCAAGTAAACAAGGATGAAGATGATCAAGTCTTTTGTGATGAGGATCCAAGCCCCGCTCTCGTTGTCTCCAAGGTCTTGACTCTTCAACATCAACAAGAAGAAGACCAAAGATGCCACATCTTCCACACAAAGGCCGGCATCAATGGAAGGTCCGTCAAGGTCATCATCGATGGAGGTAGTTGCCACAACTTGGCAAGTGAAGAACTATGATCCAAGCTTCAATTAGTCAAGAGGAAGCACCCGCACCCCTACAAGGTTCAATGGCTAAGTGACTCTGGCACTATTCGAGTTGAGCATACGGTCCAAGTCTCCTTCAAAATTGGTGCATATGAGGACACTTTGGAGTGTGATGTGGTCCCAATGACCGTTTGCCACCTCCTTCTTGGTCGACCATGGCAATTCGACTGTGGTGTCATCCATAACGGGCGCACCAATCACTATAGCTTCAAGATGAAAGGGAAGGAATATGTGCTACGACCTATGTCTCCTAGTCAAGTGATAGATGACAAGCAAGCCACCCATCATGGAGAGAAGAGTGAGAAAGTGATCCACCCAAAAGTGAGTGAGAGCCACAAGCCAAACTTGAGCGCCTCTTCGCCCAGAGAGAAGAACCTAGT
The DNA here is from genome assembly GCF_018294505.1 of Triticum aestivum. Lineage (NCBI taxonomy): Eukaryota > Viridiplantae > Streptophyta > Magnoliopsida > Poales > Poaceae > Triticum > Triticum aestivum. The sequence continues at coordinate 67,335,579 of NC_057795.1, read as the reverse complement.
CCTATTTGCCACCAAAAGTGAGATGAGAGAAGTGTGTCAGAACCCATCGAGTGTGATGCACTTTGTCCTTGTGTGCAAGGATGGGGAACCAAACGCTAACACCTCTCACGAGCTACCTTTAGTGTTTCAATCTCTTTTGCAAGAATTCCAAGATGTTTTCCCCGATAAGCTACCTCCGGGTCTACCTCCTCTACGAGGCATTGAGCATGGAATCGACCTCATCCCCGGAGCACCACTTCCAAACAAAGCTCCATACCGCGTCAACCCCGAAGAAACCGAGGAGATTCAACGGCAAGTACAACAACTCATCGACAACGGTCATGTACGTGAAAGCCTAAGCCCTTGTGCCGTTCCCGTTATATTTGTGCCTAAACCAGATGAAAGTTTTCACTTGTGTTCTGATTGTAGACCTATAAATGCTATTACCGTTCGCTATAGGCATCCCATTCCTCGCTTAGATGATATGCTTGATGAACTTAGCAGAGCCAACTTTTTCTTAAAAATTGATCTTAAAAGTGTCTATTATCAAATCCGCATACAAGAGGGTGATGAATGGAAAACTGCTTTCATTTGGCTTATATGAGATGTTAGTTATGCCTATGGGTTTATCGGAGGCTCCCGGTACTTTCGTGCATCTTATGCATCATGTGATTCGCCCTTATATTGGAGTCTTTGTTGTGGTTTACTTCGATGATATTCTTGTGTTTAGCAAAACCATGAAAGAGCATATTAATCATGTTAGGGCTGTTTTGCAAACCCTTCGCAAGGAACGTCTTTATGCAAACTTGAAAAAATGCACGTTTGGTGTTGACAAAGTGGTTTTCTTGGGTTTTGTTGTCTCTTCCAAGGGTGTCCATGTTGATGAATCTAAGATTGAGGCAGTTAAAACTTGGCCCCAACCCACCAATTTGCAACAAGTGCGTAGTTTTGTTGGTCTCGCAGGTTTTTATCGTTGCTTTGTGAAAGACTTTAGCACTATTGCCGCTCCTTTGCATGCCTTGAGTAAGAAGAATGCTACTTTTGTTTGGGCATCTTTGCAATCCACCACTTTTGATGAGCTCAAGTCCTTGCTTACTCATGCTCCGATTCTTGCTTTGCCCAACTTTGAGAAAACTTTTGAGGTTCATTGTGATGCAAGTGGTACCGGAATTGGCGGAGTTTTGATGCAAGAAAAACGAGCCATTGCATATTTTAGTGAAAAACTCTCCGGTGCTCAACTTAACTATCCCATTTATGACAAAGAATTGTATGCTTTAGTGTGTGTGCTACATGTTTGGGAACATTACCTTCGACCTCATGAGTTTGTCATCCATACCGATCATGAAACACTTAAGTACTTAAAAGGTCAAACTAAGTTAAATAAGCGTCATGCCAAATGGAGTGAATTATTGAATCTTTCCCCTATGTGATCAAATACATTAAGGGTAAGGAAAATGTAGTTGCGGATGCACTTTCACACATATGCACTCTTGTCACTAAACTCGAGTTGAATGTTGTAGGTTTTGAGCATATAAAAGACTTGTATGAGCATGATCCTTCTTTTGCTACTCCTTATGCTAAGTGTTTGACACACACGTCTTGGGAACGATACTACATAAAGGATGATTATCTTATGAGAGCTAACAAACTTTGCATTCCCGAGTCTTCTCTTCGTTTGCTCCTTTTGCAAGAGGCTCATGGAGGCGGACTCATGGGACACTTTGGACGCGACAAGACATTCGCCACGCTCTCCAAGAACTACTTTTGGCCCAAGATGTTCCGTGACGTCTCACGCTTCACCAACCGTTGCTCTACATGTCGCAAAGCTAAGTCTAAAGCTCAATCCCATGGTCTTTACATGCCCCTTCCTATTCCTTATCAACCTTGGGAAGACATTAGCATGGATTTTGTACTTGGTTTGCCTAGAACTCAAAATGGCAAGGATTCCGTCTTTGCTGTTGTGGACCGATTTTCTAAGATGGCACATTTCATTCCTTGCAACAAGATAGACGATGTTTCACATATTGCCAATCTCTTTTGTAGGGAAATCTTGCGACTACATGGAGTGCCAAAGACGATTGTCTCGGACCGCGACGTCAAGTTCTTGAGTTACTTTTGGAAGACGCTATGCGCCAAGCTAGGGATCAAGCTCTTGTTCTCTTCGGCATATCATCCTCAAACCAACGACCAAACGGAGGTGATGAACCATACACTCTCCACTCTACTTCACGTGTTGATCAATAAGAAGATCAAGGAGTGGGAAGCATGTCTACCCATCGCCGAGTACGCCTACAACCGTGCACGACATTCGACTACTGACAAGTCCCCCTTCGAGGTCGTCTATGGCTTCAACCCGTTGTCACCATTGGACATTCTACCTCTTCCTCTACAAGAGCACACCAACATGGATGCGAGTGCACGGGCAAGCTACATCAAGAAGATGCATGAGGATACAAGGCACACCATCGAGTGCCAAGTACAACGACTAGCGACCAAGCTCAACGTCAACAAGCAACCCATGATCTTCAACATTGGCGATCTCGTGTGGCTACACCTTCACAAGGACCGCTTCTCCCTCGAGACGATGGACCCTTCAAGGTGCTAGCACGCTACAACGACAATGCCTAAAAGATCGACCTACCACGAGACAAGTACAATGTGAGCGACATCTTCAACGTCAAGGACCTCACGCCATACCATGGAGATTAAGCTTTTGATCCGAGGTCGGATCTTTCCCAAGGGGGGAGATGATGCGGAGCATCCCTCACTCATCCCCATGGACGTACCTACATCTCCTTCAACACCACTTGGACCCATGACAAGAGCTCGAGCTAAGGCTATTGAAGATAAGGTGAACTCGCTCCTCTCCGAACTCTCTCTTCCTACTCACAAGACATGGCTACTACCTCATTCAGAAACTCTGTGTGTGATCAGGTGCTTGGAGAATAGCCACGGAACAGCTACATGCAAGGGTCAAGACGGCGAGGACCCCAAGCGTGATGGACAAGAAGAAGAGCTACTTTGGAAGCTACAGGCGTCGGACAACCGACCCAGATCGGACATCCGATGACTCCCAGGACACGGACGACCGAGCCCTCCGGACGTCCGGTACTTCACCACCCGAGCCAAATCTACGGATGTCCGAGGAGGACCGGACGACCGAGCGACCATAGACCGACCCGAATCTACGGTAGACCGACGGTCTTCGGACGTCCGAGTCGTGCCGAAGCTCCAAACGACCGGGCCCCTCTGGATGTCCGATGCATCCCCGACAGAGCTGAATCTACGGAAGTCCGAGCACTCCCGGACGTCCGGACCGCCCCGAGCCTCCGGACGTCCGACGCCCTCCGGACGTCCGGCACCTGACCTGAGTGACCGCGCCCACGGGCTGAAGCCCTTGTACCCCTTCACTTTGACTCCCATTTGCACTACGACTATAAATAGGTCTCTCCCATCTCCTAGCTAGGGTTAGCATAGGTTTAGCTCATATTTTGTGCGAGAGCCTTGCTCATCCACTTGGTTACTTCTCGGAGCTCACGACCTCTTCGGAGAAGATCCCCCAAGCGGATTCAAGACCCCTTCAAGGGAAGACCCTCAAGACCTCCTCACGGAGAAGAACGGTTACGCTTGTATCTTTCCTTTGTTGATTTTGAATCTTCTGCTACCTTATGTGTTAGGTGATCTAGCCCTCATGTGATCAATAACTTGTCGGTTGAGTGTTTCTCTCGTTCCTCCCCGTGATTTCCCTTGTGTTCTTCCACGCGTTCTTCGTGTTTCTCCGTAGGATCCACTCCAAAAGTGAAAGATCGTCCCCATAGGGTTCCGCCCTACATCACGAAGGGTTTAATCCGTAGGAGAAAAACAATCATAATCATAGGCTAGCTTCTAGGTTAGCCTCTACGATCTCGTGGTAGATCAACTCTTGTAATACTCATATCATCAAGATCAATCCAGCAGGAAGTAGGGTATTACCTCCATAGAGAGGGCCCGAACCTGGGTAAACATCGTGTCCCCCGCCTCCTGTTACCATTAGCTTTAGACGCACAGTTCGGGACCCCCTACCCGAGATCCGCCAGTTTTACACCGACACCAGGAGACCCGCTCGATCAGGAGCGGTTCAAACGACAACTTATTGCCACCGCCCGTAGTTTCAAGAAGAATCAGCAGCAGCTCAAATCCGAACCGGACACCCTCAACAACAGACGGACAAAGGTCCTGGCAGCCGAAGAAGGTACGGCTACGAGTAACAAAACAAAAGTTACCCAAAGAGGAAGCTACTGCCACAATTCGATGACGAGGCCATCGAGCCTGCACCGCCAAGACGGACCCAAGGCAACCAGCCAGACCGCCCCCCTCGAGGACGGGACAGGCCTGCTGGAGAAGACAAACTACCACCCACCCCACCTCGCGCGAAAAGGCAAGGAGGCAGCACAACCAGAATATCAATATGACCTGCGATATGACCTAGCCGCTAGAGTGGGTCAGTCGGCATTTCACTCAATTTGAAAAATGTTTTCACTCATTACAAAAACCGATTTCATTAAAATAAAAAAAATGAGTTTAGTCATTAAAAAAATGATTCCATTGAATTCAAAATATCAATTCGATTCATTTCAAAAAACTAATTTCACTCATTCAAGATAGCAAATTTCACTCACCGAAAAAAGAAAATTTCACTAATTTCAAAAACTGATTTCACTAATTTTTTTTTAAAAGTCCGCTCTTCTCAAAAGACCGATTTCTCTAAACAAACAAAAGATTCTTTCTTTTTGCGAAAGAAACAAAAGATTCACTTATTAGAAAAAACTGATTTGACTTATTTAAAAAATCACTCATTTTAGAATACCGATTCTAGTAAATTAAAAAAAACTAATTTCTATCATTTCAAATAACTGATTTCATTCATTTCAAATATACTCCCTCTGTTCCTAAATATAAGTATTGTTAGAAATTTCAAATGGACTACGACATACGAATGTATATGGACATATTTTAGAGTGTAGATTCATTCATTTTGCTCCGTATGTAGTCTTTTGTTGGAATCTCTATAAAGACTTACATTTAGGAACAGAGAGAGTACATATTTTACTAATTTCAAAAAGTTGATTTCAGCCATTTTATATAATTAAAAAAATGTTAGTGGTACACAATTTCAAAAAACTGACTTCATTTTTTTATTTTTTATTTTTTGCGCAAGACTCGCACTCGTAGCGCAGCTGCATCGTGCTCCACAGGACACATGACGGATTCGTCCACACCGTCGGACTCAGATTTAGTGCCACAGGCAATCTGCCCCTTTCATTTCTGATCTAACGGTTGTGAAACAAAGTCAGGGAACTGTGGCCGGGTGACTTTGCTTCACCACGTTAGCGGATCTGCCGCCGCCGCCTCCTCCATGGATCCCGGCATCGGGTAGCCTGCGTCGCGTCGCCGCCGGTAGCATCGTCCCGCCCCTCGACATCCACGACACCGCCGCCACCTCTGCTCCGCCCCACCTCCGTCCGTCAGCTCAGGGCAGCTCCTGATCCCGCGCGCTGCTCCGGCGGCGAGCATGGCGTTCGCCGGACGGGACCCCGGGCCCTCACGGCCCGCTCTCCTCATCCTCCTCAACACGCTACCGCTGCTCGTGCTCCTCACCTTCTCCTCCGCCGCGCCCCCGGCGGCGTCGTCTCCCGCGGCTGTGCACAACAACAACTGGGCCGTGCTCGTCTGCACATCCCGCTTCTGGTGAGAACCCCTCTATCATGCCCGCGTCATACCGTCACCACGCCGTTCGTTGCTTCCTAGCCGTGCGCCCGTTTGTTGTGGATCAATGCAACTGTAGACTGTAGTGGGTTCAGGTTCAGTGTGCCAAATGTAGCAGTGAGAGATCTAGAGAAACAAGGGTGTTGCTGTAAGTGCTGACAAGTGCGCGCGGTTCATGCAAGGATCTGGATCCAATTGGTGTAGATTTCATTCGCCTGTGTATTCATGAGTTTGTGCATCCCTGTGTGCTAAGTATTATATCGTTGTCACTATGCAGAGCGATTTGATTTTTCTCATTGGCTGGGATCCATCTGTATGCTTTATTCTTCTGATTGCGTATAGTTTAATATTGTCATCAGTGGTGGAGCCAGCCTGTTCATAGAGCCTGGGCAAGGCTAATGGTCACCGTGCTGATGAACATTTGCCGATGAAGCTCCCTATCGAATTCTCCTGCCCTGCTATAGCTTGAACAAAGGTTCCAGCATGAACCTGGGCAAGCCGCCCAGGGTCGCCAGGAGGTGGCTCCGTCATTGATTATCAGTATGACCGGAGATCTCAGTGGTTTTACAACTAATAATTGAATACAGTTTATTCGTTCTCTCTGTGGGTGTGTAATAATAATGATGATGGCTTAAAATGTCTAGACTGTAATGATGTAAGTTCAGCGAGCACAAGTGTCTTTCGACAGACATTTTGGTATGAACACATGCACAATTGTAGTTTTTCCTCGAATATGCAGAAGAAGAATGCAAGAAGGCGCATATGCACAATTGTTGTTGTGTTAATACCAGCCAATGTTTTAGAAGTTCTCCCCTTGAGATGCATGTTTAGTTCCCATCTACCTATAACATTTGAATATGTGGTTTATGCTTTTATGTTGTCTTCTTGATGTTGGGTTCTGCTGCTTATCCCTGTTGCCACTTAATTCTGACCTATTATTGAAATGTTATGCAGGTTTAATTATAGACATATGGCCAACACGCTGTCTTTGTACAGGTAGTATACTTAATACAGTTATGCCATTATATGCAATTGTTAATCAATGTCCTATGTAAGGTTATTCCTTATTACTGAATATACCATTTTTTCCAGGACTGTTAAGAGATTAGGAATACCTGACGAGCGGATAATACTTATGTTGGCGGATGATATGGCTTGTAATCCTCGTAACAATTATCCTGCCCAAGTGTTCAACAATGAGAACCACCAGCTTAATCTTTATGGTGACAATGTTGAGGTGAATCTCTTTTACTCTGAAAAAATTGCTGCTGAATTCATAACATTGTAGTTTGATAGCCCCTAGGGTGCAATATTTTCCCCAGCCCATGATGTGCATGTATCGTTGATACCAATGAGGTACCAAAGCTACGAAATAGTTGATGATATCTAACATGCATAGCCACAGTAAATGACACACTACAACTACTTGACCTCTTTTTCAACAAGTAGACGCCCATAGGCATATGATTGATATATTGCAATACCTACAATCTTGTTTTTCTCATTGATAATATCATGAAACAATGCCTCCTAAAAGATGGTCAAATTTTGCAAAACGATGGATACTTAAGGCACTCTACAGTCTACACAGTTCAATATGGCTCGTTAGGTCATTTACGGAAGGTGGCAGCTGACAATTCTCCAAGTTGTCCACTCATAATGCTATGCAGTCTGATATTTATATTAGAAAAAGTAATATCTGATCTTAGTATGCTGATGTTACTCTTTTGGTTTTCTAATGACAGGTTGATTACCGAGGTTACGAGGTTACAGTTGAAAACTTTTTGCGAGTTTTGACTGGAAGACATGAGAGTGCTGTACCAAGATCAAAGCGTCTCTTAAGTGATGAAGGAAGCCATATTCTTTTGTACATGACTGGGCATGGTGGGGATGAATTTCTAAAGTTCCAAGATAATGAAGAACTTCAGAGCCATGATTTAGCAGATGCAGTAAAGCAAATGAAGGAGAAACATAGGTTGAATTGGTTAATTATCAACATTTGGATGTTGGCTTGCGCCCCTTCATTTCTGGCTTCATTGGTTCTGACCATTTCACCTTGGTCTTCCTTTCAGATTTAAAGAGTTGTTGATTATGGTAGATACCTGCCAGGCTGCTACTCTGTTTTCACAGGTTTGTTGCTAGTTGCCACAAGTTCGTCTTGACACATACGAATCACGGATATACATATTATCCATTTCATTTTGTAACCGTCCAATGTTTTTTACTTTTTGGGTACAGTTCACAGACGTTCATATATTTGTTGCCAAGTGTGCAAACTATAGCATGTTGTACATCTATGCATTTTCTTCACAATTTATCTATTTATTTTTGGCACAACTAATTCCGGGTTCATCTTTCTGAATTTGTTCTCCATATGACCATATACACTTCGTAACATTAGTTGTCGCTGTACATTACCTATTTGTTACGAAATACTCCCTCTGTCCCATAATATAAGAGCGTTTTTGACACTAGTGTAGTGTTAAAAACGCTCTTATATTATGGGACGGAGGAAGTACCTGTTTGGCATATAGTAGTGGCAAATGCTGCATATGGCTTTTGTGCAAATGGTATGCTAACCACCTGTGTTTCATGATTTGAATAATAGTTTACATAGTTATATATTCAGATATGGATCTGCTCTGCTTGAGTAGACTTTACCCTTTCCGCTTTTCTATATGAAAATTGTGTCTAAAGGCTGTACCTGATATGTTTAATATATACAGCTTCAATCACCTGGCGTTTTGGCCATTGGTAGCAGCATGAAAGGGGAAAACTCTTACTCTCACCATCTTGACTCAGACGTGAGAACATAATATTTGCAAACTTATTATTACCTTATTACTTGTCATGAAGCTGGTTAATGTTAATCATTTCTGGTTGCAGATTGGTGTTTCTGTTGTGGATAGGTTTACCTTCCATACACTTGCTTTCTTTGAGAAGCTGAATATGTATAGCAATGCTTCATTGAACAGGTAATAATACTTTACATGTTATTCTCTTGGATTATGTATACGGTTGAAAGTTCATCAATTATCTGCATGACAAGGTGTTGAACTTTGTGTTATGTCTTACTATGATGTAGTTACTGAAAAAAATAGCCATTTACTTTTTTTTTGTGTTGGGTGTTGAACTTTGTGTTATGCCAGGTGAAGGTGATGATTTAAGTGTGCTGTACAATTTGCTTCACTGTTTCTATATTAAGATACAGTTGATGTTCTTGTTTGATTTTCAAACTTCTATGTGACATGATGTGAAAGGGCGGTGTGCATCATGGCTTTGTGTATCAATGTGCTTTCTTTTGAACTTACATAAAATAATTGAAATTCATGGCTTGTAACTGCAGGCTAATAAGATTGCAGTGAACTTTAAATTCAATGCTGACTGTTTTCTGTGTACACTTAAGAATTATATCAGTTGTTTCCTCTATTCTAAATTACGTACAATGACAGTCAACTAGATTCAATCTTATATTTCCAAAAACAAAGTAGCTGGGTGGTTCTCCACATTAGCACTTGATCTTCATAATTTTGGTTTTTATAACCTTGCTTTTTATGTTCCAGTCTTTTCAATTCATATGATCCTTCCATGCTGCTGTCTACTGCATATTATCGAATGGATCTTTACAAGCGTGCCTTAAACGAGGTAATGGCAAGATAATATCTATCTCTAATGGCTGCTCTCTTCTCCATGACTAAGCCTTTTCCCCCTTCTATTTTGCTTTGACCAGGTCCCAGTGACAAATTTCTTTGGATCAGTGATGAAGACTATCCACACCGATTCAGCCTACACAGGCTTCTTAGCTGCACATAACGCAGAAACCCCCCTTCCTATCGGAAATGATATACTTGACGATGTCATGTTACAGAATGAGGCTAGTGCAAGAAGATCAAACATAGAAGAGACGGAAGTGAGTTTTAGTAAATTTTGCAAAATAAAATAAAATTCTGAGACTAATACTTTGTTAATTTCAACATCCAGGAAGCACAATTAAGGTCGCATGGATGGACAGAGGCCCTGCTAGAACAGCTGGAAGGCAAGAATTCAGATGTTGTTGTGATGTATGGCCTGGGAACTATGGGCATACTGTTGGCAATTTCAACCTGGCTATCAATGTAGGAAGGAACTCCGAAGTATGCTGTTAACACATCTTGCAGAAAAACTTGGCCATACTAACTCCGACAGAATGGGATAAAAAAGAGTGTAAATAAGGGAGATACTTTGGAGCTCTGACATTTTTTATTTTGTACCTTATCTTAGTATCCAGTCAGTTTTTTAAAATATAATTGATGTGCGTAGTTTTTGTATGGTATGCTCTGCTTTTTTTTTGGATACGTAGGAAACTATATTGGTGGACATATTTGTGCATCTGTTGTTACAGTTCTCTGGATCACATATCACATATGTCAGATTATTTCGTCATTATAGTTGAAAACATTTAGGTCCGGATAAGAATATGTACTCAAAACCCAAAATTCTGAGGAACTTTCTTTTAGCCAAATGTGCAAAAATTCAGATGTTACATAAGGAAAACACTAAGCAGTCTTTTTTTTCGTGGGAGAAACACTAAGCAGTCTTAGTGTTATGCTTAGAAGGCTAGTTCCTGGCACCAAGTTTTGAGCTTTGATCATGCTTACACCAGTCCTTTCTGACACGTACAAGGTGTGGAACTGATCATTACTTTCTTCTTCCACTTGAAGGGATATTGGCTCAAGCTGTAGTTTGAGAATCGAAATGTTTTTTTCTTCCTTTTTACAGTGTTGGACACATCACCTACTCATTCTAGATCGCCAGACATGGCATCGACTTGGGTAGTTTTACGCTGGTATCTGCATAGATGAGTATAGCTCCTCCTCTAAAGTCTATTTGCTCATGAAAATTGTATATATAACCCATATATTCACATCTTAAAACGGTTGCCATCGGCTGCTGATAACACTTCTTACATATTAAAACAGTGGCGCAGGCCATACCTACATGTGCCATGTCCTGCTTCGATCTGACAAAAACCATTTGCACGGGTATCAATACGTTGATTGGGCGGTTCTGGTGGAGTCAGCAGGACAAAGAAAACAAGATGCATTGGATCAGCTGGGAAAAACTTATCCAAAACTGAAAAGCTTGGGTGGTCTGGGATTTCGACAGATGCACAGCTTTAATATAGCTTTGCTCTCTAGGCAAGCATGGAGATTGTTGCTGAATCCAGACAGCCTATGTGCAAAAATCGTAAAGGCGAGGTATGACCCACATGATCATATTCTAATGACAGAGCCGAAGGATGGCATATCTTATTCTTGGACGGACGAGTATACTGAAAGGAGTGGAGTTGATTAATCAGGGCTACATTTGGAGAATTGGAGACGGAACAAAGGTGAACATTTGGTCAGATCCTTGGATCCCTAGAGCCTGGTCTAGGCGCGTAATCACACCGAAGGGCACAAATCTGTTAACACAGGTCAATGAGCTCATCTGCCCAATCTCTGGAAGCTGGGACGAACATCTAGTCCGGGACACATTCTGGCCTGATGACAGCCGGCATATTCTACAGATCCCTCTTCGAGAAGACGTAGAAGATTTTGTGGCGTGGCATTTTGACACAAAAGGAGAGCATTCAGTAAAGAGTGCCTACACGTTACACAAGGAGCTGGCTAAACAATCAAGCAACGGAGCCCCAGGAAGTAGTTCTGTATTAGCCGGCCAATTTGAAGGACTAAGTGATCAGGCTTGGAAACGAATCTGGAATTTGTCCTGTCCAAGGAAGATTCAGATGTTTGTCTGGAGGATGAAACATGAGTCACTTGCTCTATGTACTAATTTGGCAAACTGGGGCATCAAGCTCGAGGCAACAAAATATTTCGTGTGCGGCCAGGCGGAGGAGGATGGAGGTCAGGGTGGACGACACGAGCGGTCTTTCGGAGCGGCTCGTGGCCCGCTCGGTCCGGGCCAGCTCGGTCCTAGCCCGATGGAAAAAACAGCCGGTCCAAGCTGCAGATTCTAGCCCGAAAGTTTGTCGGTCCGGTCCGGGCTTTCACCGAGCCAGCTCGCAGGACCGAGAAACCGAAGCATCGGCGTGGCAGGAGCGTGGCGGGAGCATGGCGGCGGCATGGTGAGCACCGAGTGGGGCATGGCTGGGGCGTGGCGGGGCTGTGGGGAGTGTGTGGCGACCCAGGCATGGCGGGGGCACAAGAAACTGTCACCGTTCTTGTCCGCCGCTGCGGGGGCCGTCGTCCGCGCGGCTACTCGACTCGCTGGCCCTGGAAACTATGTCCACTGGACGCGCCCCACTCGGATCTGTCGTATGCACCAACGAACACGACGTGCGAGGACCTGCATCGCCGCATCAGGCATCGTCTTTTTCATCTCCGTCCACCGGCCGTCGTGCCAAATTCGTAGCCGATGAGCTTGCTCCGGTGATCTTCTTGGCTCCTCTAGCTCCCTCTGACTCTTCCAAAGCTGCATGGCATCTCCACGACGAGCTCCACTGCCTCCAGCGCCCTCCCCGCATCGCCATGCTCCGGCGCGTGCTCTGTGGTGAACTCCGGCTGGTCCGACCGGACCGGCCCGGACTGTGTCCACCCTGAGATGGAGGGCACCTTTTTATAAAATGTAAGGCCATGAAGGAGGCGTGTCGTGGACTGGGGCTGGAAGTGGAAAGAGAAAGTTAGAGAATGCAACAACCTGGACCCGGCCCAAGAGTGGGCGACTGTGTGGCGGGCCGTCTTGGCCCAAGTGGCTTGTAATAGCAAGTACTTATAGTGGCGTGTGTGCGTGAGGACAAGCATCGAATTGTAATCAGAAACATTATTCCTTAATCAAGCCTTCCTCTTGGCTCTTTCCCCTTCTCCAAGCTCTCTCCCTGAGATTATTCTCCTGGTTCGAGATCCACATCCCGGCGAGACGCAGGGAGGTGCTACGGGAACGTAGCATTTGGTACTTAGAGCCGTGTATCGATCCGCTTCCTCTGATCCGAAATTTTTTCTCCAGATCTCGCGAGCAATCCTTCGATCGGCTTGTAATTCCTGACAAAAGGTGCGGATTCCCTCGGGTGATCTCGCGCAAAACACCTCGGTGTACCAGCGCTAGGTCGAGTAGATCGAAGAACACCACGACGGCTCGTTCGGCCAAGCCTAACCTATGGGCACGCATGGCGGCGGCGGAGCTCACCTTGGCGGAGCTGCAGCAGCTCGTCCAAGCGACGATCCTGCAGAGCAAGGCGTTCTTGGAGGTGGGCGCGAAGACGGCGGAGCGATTGTATGGACTCCAGGACTCCTTCGACAAGTACGCATCCTCCTCGGCCAAGGCCTTCGACGCGCTGGCCACGGCGACCACAGGGTCGTTGACTCGCACAGAGTCGACACTGGGTCATGTGCTTGCTGCGCACAACTCCCTTGATGCGCCGTGGCGGAGATGAGAAAGTCTCTGGAGGGGATCGTGCACCGCGTCGACACCATGGAGCAGCCGCCACACGCAGTGCAGTCCCAGGACCCGCTGACGGCGCGGACAGAACCACAACAATCAAATCGGCAAGGGGTTGCTCAACAGCAGTCAGGACACGACATTAGAGGTCTCCGAGTGCCATCTCAGCATCGGAATTGCGGTGAGCATTCCAAATCTCAGGCTCCCCTACATGAAGAACTGTCTGATGAATATGAGGACTGTGATGGATCACCGAATTCTTAGTTTCAATATACTCCGGGGAGGTTTTCTGCTTGTATTCCGCGATCGGATTTCCCCAAGTTTGAAGGAGAGAACCCAAAGTGGTGGAAGAAACAGTGCGAGAAATATTTTCGCATGCACAATGTCAAGCCTGAGTTATGGGTCCACTTTGCTACAATGCATTTTGCAAGCAATGCGGCGTCATGGTTCCAGACATATGAAGCAATGCACCGCATTGACAGTTGGGCAGCACTGTGTGTGGCTGTCTATACAAAATTCAACAGGAACAAGTACTCTCGAGACATCGATGTGTTTTTCTCTTTGAAACAACATGATTCAGTCGACAGCTATGCACACACATTTGAGGAGCAAATGCACAAAATGCTAGTGTACAATCACTCATATGATGAGACTTTCTTCATCAATCGGTTTGTGGAGGGGTTGAAACCTACCATTCGCGCTCCAGTCAAGTTACAGCAACCTATTGTTGGAAATATGCCCTAGAGGCAATAATAAAATAGTTATTATTATATTTCCTTGTTCATGATAATTGTCTATTATTCATGCTATAATTGTGTTATCCGGAAATCGCAAAACATGTGTGAATACATAGACCACAACATGTCCCTAATGAGCCTCTAGTTGACTAGCTCGTTGATCAACAAATAGTTTCCTGACTATGGACATTGGATGTCATTGATAACGGGATCACATCATTAGGACAATGATGTGATGGACAAGACCCAATCCCAAGCATAGCACAAGATCGTGTAGTTCGTTTGCTAGAGCCTTTCCAATGTCAAGTATCATTTCCTTAGACCATGAGATCGTGTAACTCCCGGATGCCGTAGGAGTGCTTTGGGTGTACCAAACGTCACAACGTAACTGGGTGACTATAAAGGTATACTACAGGTATCCCCGAAAGTATCTGTTGGGTTGACACGGATCGAGACTGGGATTTTTCACTCTGTATGACGGAGAGGTATCTCTGGGCCCACTCGGTAATGCATCATCATAATGAGCTCAATGTGACCAAGTGTTTGGTCACGGGATCATGCATTACGGTACGAGTAAAGTGACTTGCCGGTAACAAGATTGAACGAGGTATTGGGATACCGACGACCGAATCTCGGGCAAGTAACATACCGATGGACAAAGGGAATTGTATACGGGATTACCTAAATCCTCGACATCGTGGTTCATTCGATGAGATCATCGTGGAACATGTGGGAGCCAACATGGGTATCCAGATCCCGCTATTGGTTATTGGCCGGAGAGCTATCTCGGTCATGTCTGCATGATTCCCGAACCCGTAGGGTCTACACACTTAAGGTTCGGTGACACTAGGGTTGTAGAGATATTAGTATGCGGTAACCCAAAAGTTGTTCGGAGTCCCGGATGAGATCTCGGACGTCACGAGGAGTTCTGGAATGGTCTGGAGGTGAAGAATTGTATACAGGAAGTCCAGTTTCGGCCACCGGGAAAGTTTTGGGGGTCACCGGTATTGTACCGGGACCACCGGAAGGGTGCCGGGGGTCCACCGGGTGGGGCCACCTATCCCGGAGGGCCCCGTGGGCTGAAGAGGGAAGGGAACCAGCCCTTGGTGGGCTGGTGCGCCCCCCTTGGGCCTCCCCCTGCGCCTAGGGTTGGAAACCCTAGGGGTGGGGGGCGCCCCACTTGGCTTGGGGGGCAAGTTTCCCCCCTTGGCCGCTGCCCCCCCTTGAGATGGGATCTCTAGGGGGCCGACGCACCCCTAGGGCCCCTATATAAAGAGGGGGGAGGAAGGGCAGCCGCACCCTAGTCCCTGGCGCCTCCCTCTCCCCTCGTACCACCTCTCCCTCTCGGTGAGCTTGGCGAAGCCCTGCCGAGATTGCCGCTACTTCCACCACCACACCGTTGTGCTGCTGGATCTCCATCAACCTCTCCTTCCCCTTGCTGGATCAAGAAGGAGGAGACGTCTTCCCCAACCGTACATGTGTTGAACGCGGAGGTGCTGTCCGTTCAGCACTAGGATCTTCGGTGATTTGGATCACGACGAGCACGACTCCCTCAACCCCGTTCTCTTGAACGCTTCCGCTCGCGATCTACAAGGGTATGTAGATGCACTCCTCTCTCTCGTTGCTAGATGACTCCATAGATTGATCTTGGGGAAGCGTAGAAATTTTTTATTTTCTGCAGCGTTCCCCAACAGTGGCATCATGAGCTAGGTCTATGCGTAGTTTCTATGCACGAGTAGAACACAATCTTGTTGTGGGCATAGATGTTGTCAATTTTCTTGCCACTACTAGTCTTATCTTGTTTCGGCCGCATCATGGGATGAAGCGGCCCGGACCGACCTTACACGTACGCTTACGTGAGACAGGTTCCACCGACTGACATGCACTAGTTGCATAAGGTGGCTAGCGGGTGTCTGTCTCTCCCACTTTAGTCGGATCAGATTCAATGAAAAGGGTCCTTATGAAGGGTAAATAGAAATTGGCATATCACGTTGTGGTTTTGACGTAGGTAAGAAACGTTCTTGCTAGAATCCTATTGCAGCCACGTAAAAACATGCAACAACAATTAGAGGACGTCTAACCTGTTTTTGCAGCATATGCCTTGTGATGTGATATGGCCAAAAGGATGTGATGAATGATATATATGTGATGTATGCGATTGATCATGTTCTTGTAATAGGAATCACGACTTGCATGTCGATGAGTATGACAACCGGCAGGAGCCATAGGAGTTGTCTTAATTATTGTATGACCTGCGTGTCATTGAATAAATGCCATGTAATTACTTTACTTTATTGCTAACGCGTTAGCCATAGTAGTAGAAGTAATAGTTGGCGAACAACTTCATGGAGACACGATGATAGAGATCATGATGATGGAGATCATGGTGTCATGCCGGTGACGAAGATGATCATGGAGCCCCGAAGATGGAGATCAAAGGAGCAATATGATATTGGCCATATCATGTCACTATTTGATTGCATGTGATGTTTATCATATTTTTGCATCTTATTTGCTTAGAACGACGGTAGTAAATAAGATTATCCCTCATAATAATTTCAAGAAAGTGTTCCCCCTAACCGTGCGCCATTGCGAAAGTTCGTTGTTTCGAAGCACCACATGATGATCGGGTGTGATAGATTCCAACGTCCACATACAACGGGTGTAAGACAGATTTACACATGCAAAACACTTAGGTTGACTTGACGAGCCTAGCATGTATAGACATGGCCTCGGAACACAAGAGACCGAAAGGTCGAACATGAGTCGTATAGAAGATACGATCAACATGGAGATGTTCACCGATGATGACTAGTCCGTCTCACGTGATGATCGGACACGGCCTAGTTGACTCGGATCATGTATCACTTAGATGACTAGAGGGATGTCTAATCTGAGTGGGAGTTCATTAAATAATTTGATTAGATGAACTTAATTATCATGAACTTAGTCTAAAAACCTTTGCAAAATGTCTTGTAGATCAAAAGGCCCACGCTCATATCAACATCAACTTCAACGCGTTCCTAGAGAAAACCAAGCTGAAAGATGATGGCAGCAACTATACGGACTGGGTCCGGAACCTGAGGATCATCCTCATAGCTGTCAAGAAAGCATATGTCCTAGAAGCACCGCTAGGTGAAGCACCCATCCCAGAGAACCAAGACGTTATGAACGCTTGGCAGTCGCGTGCTAATGATTACTCCCTCATTCAGTGCGGCATGCTTTACATCTTAGAACCGGGGCTCCAAAAGCGTTTTGAGCAACACGGAGCATATGAGATGTTCGAAGAGCTGAAAATGGTTTTCCAAGCTCATGCCCAGGTCGAGAGATATGAAGTCTCCGACAAGTTCTACAGTTGTAAGATGGAGGAAAATAGTTCTGTCAGTGAGCACATACTCAAAATGTCTGGGTTGCACAACCGCTTGTCCCAGCTGGACATTAACCTCCCGGACGAGGCGGTCATTGACAGAATCCTTCAGTCGCTCCCACCTAGCTACAAGAGCTTTGTGATGAACTACAATATGCAGGGGATGGTGAAAACTATTCCTGAAGTATTTTCAATGCTGAAATCAGCGGAGGTGGAAATCAAAAAGGAACATCAAGTGTTGATGGTCAATAAAACCACTAGTTTCAAGAAAGGCAAGGGTAAGAAGAACTTCAAGAAGGACGGCAAGGAAGTTGCCGCGCCCAGGTAAGCCAGTTGCCGGGAAGAAGCCAAAGAATGGACCCAAACCTGAAACTGAGTGCTTTTATTGCAAGGGAAGCGGACACAGGAAGCGGAACTGCCCCAAATACTTAGCGGACAAGAAGGCCGGCAACACTAAAGGTATATGTGATATACATGTAATTGATGTGTACCTTACCAGTACTCGTAGAGCTCCTGGGTATTTGATACCGGTGCGGTTGCTCATATTTGTAACTCAAAACAGGAGCTGCGGAATAAGCGGAGACTGGCGAAGGACGAGGTGACGATGCGCGTCGGGAATGGTTCCAAGGTCGATGTGATCGCCATCGGCACGCTACCTCTACATTTACCTACGGGATTAGTTTTAAACCTCAATAATTGTTATTTAGTGCCAGCTTTGAGCATGAACATTGTATCTAGATCTCGTTTAATACGAGATGGCTACTCATTTAAATCCGAGAATAATGGTTCTTCTATTTATATGAGAGATATGTTTTATGGTCATGCCCCGCTGGTCAATGGTTTATTCTTAATGAATCTCGAACGTGATGTTACACATGTTCATAGTGTGAATACCAAAAGATGTAAGATTGATAATGATAGTCCCACATACCTGTGGCACTGCCGCCTTGGTCACATTGGTGTCAAACACATGAAGAAGCTCCATTCAGATGGACTTTTGGAGTCTCTTGATTTCGAATCATTTGACATGTGCGAACCATGCCTCATGGGTAAAATGACCAAGACTCCATACTCCGGAACAATGGAGCGAGCAACCAACTTATTGGAAATTATACATACTAATGTGTGCGGTCCAATGAGCGTTGAGGCTCGCGGTGGCTATCGTTATGTTCTCACTCTCGCTGATGACTTAAGTAGATATGGGTATGTCTACTTAATGAAACACAAGTCTGAGACCTTTGAAAAGTTCAAGGAATTTCATAATGAGGTAGAGAATCAACGTGACCAAAAAATAAAGTTCTTACGATCAGATCGTGGAGGAGAATATTTAAGTCGCGAATTTGGTACGCACTTAAGGAATTGTGGAATCGTTTCACAACTCACGCCGCCTGGAACACCTCAGCGTAACGGTGTGTCTGAACGTCGTAATCGCACTCTATTGGATATGGTGCGATCTATGATGTCGCTCACCGATTTACCGCTGTCATTTTGGGGATACGCTCTAGAGACAGCTACATTCACTTTAAATAGGGCACCATCTAAATCTGTTGAGACGACACTGTATGAATTATGGTTTGGGAAGAAACCTAAGCTGTCGTTTCTAAAAGTTTGGGGATGCGATGCTTATGTCAAGAAACTTCAACCTGAAAAGCTCGAACCCAAGTCGGAAAAATGCGTCTTCATAGGATACCCTAAGGAAACCATTGGGTATACCTTCTACCTTAGATCCGAAGGCAAGATCTTTGTTGCCAAGAACGGGTCCTTTCTGGAGAAAGAGTTTCTCTCGAAAGAAGTAAGTGGGAGGAAAGTAGAACTCGATGAAGTACTACCTCTTGAACCGAAAAGTAGTGCAGCTCAGGAAGATGTTCCTGCGGTGCCTGCACCGACTGGAGAGGAAATTAATGATGATGATCAAGGTACTTCAGATCAAGTTGCTACTGAACTTCGTAGGTCCATAAGGACACGTTCCACACCACAGTGGTATGGCAACCCTGTCCTGGAAATCATGTTGTTAGACAACGGCGAACCTTCAAACTATGAAGAAGCGACAGCGGGCCCAGATTCCAACAAATGGCTTGAAGCCATGCAATCCGAGATAGAATCCA
Organism: Triticum aestivum; assembly: GCF_018294505.1. Taxonomy (NCBI): domain Eukaryota; kingdom Viridiplantae; phylum Streptophyta; class Magnoliopsida; order Poales; family Poaceae; genus Triticum; species Triticum aestivum. Next base: position 67,316,230 of record NC_057795.1, on the reverse strand, counting down.
TGTATTAAAACAAAGTGTGGACTTTGACAGACTTGCCCGATGATCGGCGAGCGATAGAAAATAAATGGATCTTTAAGAAGAAGACGGATGCGGATGGTAAAGTTACCATCTATAAAGCTCGACTTGTCCCTAAGGGTTATCGGCAAGTTCAAGGGGTTGACTACGATGAGAATTTCTCTCCCATAGCGAAGCTAAAGTCCGTCCGAATCATGTTAGCAATTGCCGCATACTATGACTATGGGATATGGCAAATGGATGTCAAAACGGCATTCCTTAACGGCTATCTTAAGGAAGAACTGTATATGATGCAGCCGGAAGGTTCTGTCGATCCTGAGAATGCTAACAAGGTATGCAAACTCCAGCGATCGATTTATGGGCTGGTGCAAGCATCTCGGAGTTGGAAAATTTGCTTTGATGAGATGATCAAAGCGTTTGGGTTTATGCAGACTTATGGAGAAGCCTGCGTTTACAAGAAAGTGAGTGGGAGCTCTGTAGCATTTCTCATATTATATGTAGATGACATACTTTTGATGGGAAATGATATAGAACTATTGGACAACATTAAGGCCTACTTGAATAAGTGTTTTTCAATGAAGGACCTTGGAGAAGCTGCTTACATATTAGGCATCAAGATCTATAGGGATAGATCAAGACGCCTCATAGGTCTTTCACAAAGCACATACCCTGATAAGATATTGAAGAAGTTCAATATGGATCAGTCCAAGAAGGGGTTCTTGCCTGTATTACAAGGTGTGAAATTGAGCTCGGCTCAATGCCCGACCACGACAGAAGATAGAGAAAAGATGAGTGTCATCCCCTATGCCTCGGCTATAGGGTCAATTATGTATGCCATGCTGTGTACCAGACCTGATGTAAACCTTGCCATAAGTTTGGTAGGAAGGTACCAAAGTAATCGTGGCATGGAACACTGGACAGCGGTTAAGAATATTCTGAAGTACCTGAAAATGACTAAGGATATGTTTCTCGTTTATGGAGGTGACAAAGAGCTCGTCGTAAAGGGTTACGTCGACGCTAGCTTCGACACAGATCTGGATGACTCTAAGTCACAAATCGGATACATGTATATTTTGAATGGAGGGGCAGTAAGCTGGTGCAGTTGCAAGCAAAGCGTCGTGGTGGGATCTATATGTGAAGCAGAGTACATGGCAGCCTCGGAGGCAGCACATGAAGCAATCTGGATGAAGGAGTTCATCACCGACCTAGGAGTCATATCCAATGCGTTGGGGCCGATCACTCTTTTCTGTGACAACACTGGAGCTATTGCCTTTGCCAAGGAGCCCAGGTTTCACAAGAAGACCAGGCACATCAAGCGTCGCTTCAACACTATTCGTGAAAATGTTCAAGATGGAGACATAGATATTTGCAAAGTGCATACGGATCTGAATGTCGCAGATCCGTTGACTAAACCTATTCCACGAGCAAAACATGATCAACACCAGAACTCTATGGGTGTTTGATTCGTCACAATGTAACTAGATTATTGACTCTAGTGCAAGTGGGAGACTACTAGAAATATGCCCTAGAGGCAATAATAAAATGTTTATTATTATATTTCCTTGTTCATGATAATTGTCTATTGTTCATGCTATAATTGTGTTATCCGGAAATCGTAATACATGTGTGAATACATAGACCACAACATGTCCCTAGTGAGCCTCTAGTTGACTAGCTCGTTGATCAACAAATAGTCATGGTTTCCTGACTATGGACATTGGATGTCATTGATAACGGGATCACATCATTAGGAGAATGATGTGATGGACAAGACCCAATCCCAAGCATAGCACAAGATCGTGTAGTTCGTTTGCTAGAGCTTTTCCAATGTCACGTATCATTTCCTTAGACCATGAGATCGTGTAACTCCCGGATGCCATAGGAGTGCTTTGGGTGTACCAAACGTCACAACGTAACTGGGTGGCTATAAAGGTATACTACAGGTATCCCCGAAAGTATCTGTTGGGTTGACACGGATCGAGACTGGGATTTGTCACTCCGTATGACGGAGAGGTATCTCTCGGACCACTCGGTAATGCATCATCATAATGAGCTCAATCTGACCAAGTGTTTGGTCATGGGATCATGCATTACGGTAGGAGTAAAGTGACTTGTCGGTAATGATATTGGACGAGGTATTGGGATGCCGATGATCGAATCTCGGGAAAGTAACATACTGATTGACAAAGGGAATTGTATAAAGGATTACCTGAATCCTCGACATCGTGGTTCATTCGATGAGATCATCGTGGAACATGTGGGAGCCAACATGGGTATCCAGATCCCGCTGTTGGTTATTGGCCGGAGAGCTATCTCAGTCATGTCTGCATGATTCCCGAACCCGTAGGGTCTGCACACTTAAGGTTCAGTGATGCTAGGCTTGTAGAGATATTAGTATGCGGTAACCCGAAAGTTGTTTGGATTCTCGGATGAGATCCCGGACATCACTAGGAGTTCCGGAATAGTTCGGAGGTGAATAATTGTATATAGGAAGTCTAGTTTCGGCCACCGGGAAAGTTTCGGGGGTCACCGGTATTGTACCGGGACCACCGGAAGGGTCCCGGGGGTCCACCGGGTGGGGCCACCTATCCCGGAGGGCCCCGTGGGCTGAAGAGGGAAGGGAACCAGCCCCTGGTGGGCTGGTGCACCCCCCTTGGGCCTCCCCCTGCGCCTAGGGTTGGAAACCCTAGGGGTGGGGGCGCCCCACTTGGCTTGGGGGGCAAGTTTCCCCCCTTGGCCGCCCGCCCCTTGAGATGGGATCTCTAGGGGGGCGGCGCACCCCTAGGGCCCCTATATAAAGAGGGGGAGGGAGGGCAGCCGCATCTTAGTCCCTGGCGCCTCCCTCTCCCCCCGTACCACCTCTCCCTCTCGCTGAGCTTGGCGAAGCCCTGCCGAGATTGCCGCTACTTCCACCACCACGCTGTTGTGCTGCTGGATCTCTATCAACCTCTCCTTCCCCTTGCTGGATCAAGAAGGAGGAGACGTCTTCCCCAACCGTACGTGTGTTGAACGCGGAGGTGTTGTTCGTTCAGCACTAGGATCTTCGGTGATTTGGATCACGACGAGTACGACTCCCTCAACCCCGTTCTCTTGAACGCTTCCGCTCGCGATCTACAAGGGTATGTAGATGCACTCCTCTCTCTCGTTGCTAGATGACTCCATAGATTGATCTTGGTGAAGCGTAGAATTTTTTTATTTTCTGCAACGTTCCCCAACACCTACCTCAGTGGATTTGGCTTATTCCTTGGCTCAAACACAAGAAGCTCTGCTGGCGGAAGACACATATAGACCTAGCAAGCGTTGGCACTCCAAACCTTATGTACATGAAGGACTTATGGGGGCTGCACCTACTGTCAAAAGTGTGGATGAGCGTCCCAAACAAGCTGGCAGAGTGGACTCCTTATGGGCCCAACGCAGAGCTCGGGGTGAGTGTTTCAAATGTGGAGAAAAGTACAGTCCTGGCCACAAGTGCCCCCAAACAGTGCAACTGCATGTCCTGGAAGAACTCATTGAGGCTCTTCAGATATCTGAAATTCCGGATAGCGAGTCTGAATCGGAGGGGGACACACCACAGACTACTAGGCCAGAGAATACTGACACTGACGCTTGCATGAAACTATCAGTTCATGCAGCAACTGGAACTTCTTCTAAGGAAAGTATCAAGTCACAGGGTATGGTAGGAAAAAGACAACTCCTCATTCTGGTTGACTCCAGCAGTTCGACAAATTTTATCAGCGCAGATCTAGTAAAAGAACTACATTGTCCAATGGAGAAAATTGCTGCTGCCAAAGTCACTGTTGCAAATGGAGGGACATTGCATTGCAACAAACAGGTGCCCAATCTTCAGTGGTTCTGTCAGAACAACTCCTTCAACACATCACTGAAAGTGCTTCCTCTTGGCACTTATGACATTATCCTGGGGATGCAATTGCTGGAAACAATGAGCCCCATGTGGGTGGACTGGAGGAAAAAGGTGACGAGGTTTAAGTACCAGGGTGTGAGAATTACATTGAGAGGGGTCAGAGACAAGCTCACCTCATGCACAACCATTTCAGGGAAGCACCTACAGGGTTTGCTCAATACTGGAGCTGTGGAACAAGTAATTCAGTTGTGTCATATTGTTGAAGCCCCAGCAACTCAGGACCTAATACCTCCCTCAGTTCAGTCCATTTTGGACAAACATAAACAGTTGTTCAATACAGCTGACACATTGCCCCCACACAGATCATTTGATCATCAGATTCCCCTGTTACCAGGAGCTAAACCTGTCAACAGCAAGCCCTACAGATATAATCCTATGCAGAAGAGTGAAATTGAGCAACAGATCTCTACCATGCTATAACAAGGAGTTATTCAAGAGAGCACCAGTCCATTTGCTTCCCCAGTATTGTTAGTAAGAAAAAAATATGGGAGTTGGTGATTCTGTGTGGATTATAGACAACTAAATTCAGTTACTGTGCAGCACAAGTATACTTTGCCTGTAGTTGAAGAGCTCTTGGATGAGTTAGCAGGATCAACTTACTTCACCAAGCTAGACCTCAGATCTGGGTACCATCAGATAAGATTAGTGGAAGGGGAAGAATATAAAAGAGCCTTCAAAACACACCATGGTCTATATGAATTTAAGGTTATGCCATTTGGACTTACAAATGCACCAGCAACCTTTCAAGCTGCCATGAATGCACTGTTTGCTCATTTATTAAGAAAGTGTGTGCTAATTTTCATGGATGACATCCTCATATTTAGTGAGACTTTGGAACAACACCCAGCACACTTGGAAGAGGTATTTACAATTCTGCAGAATAACCAGTTGTTTGTGAAATACTCTAAGTGTACTTTTGCTCAGTCGGAACTAGAATATTTGGGTCATGTCATCAGTGGCAAGGGAGTTCACACAGATCCTTCCAAGATCAGAGTCGTTCAAGAGTGGCCAGTACCTCTTAATGCAAGAGATATCAGAGGATTCCTTGGACTCACTGGATATTACAGGAGATTTATCAAAAATTATGGGATCATTAGCAGGAGTTTGTCTGATCTACTCAAAAAAGATGTGGTGTTTGCCTGGACACCAACTGCTCATGCTGCTTTTCTGCATTTGAAAGAAGCATTGGCCACAGCCCCAGTGTTGGCCCTTCCAAATTTCAAGAAAGAATTCACTGTGGAAACAGATGCCAGCAACAGTGGCATTGGTGTTGTGTTGATGCAAGAAGGCCATCCCATCTCCTACCTCAGCAAAGCTTTGGGCCCTAAATCTCACGCATTGTCCACTTATGAAAAGGAGTGTTTAGCAATATTACTGGCTATGGAGAAATAGAAATCATACCTACATCATGCTCCCTTCACTATTGCTATAGATCACAGAAGTTTGGTACACCTGCAGGATCAAAAAATGTCCAGCCCTATGCAACAGAAAGCATTTCTCAAGTTGCTCGGACTGCAGTACACTATTGTGTACAGGAAAGGGTTGGAAAATACTGCAGCTGATGCTCTGTACAGACCACCTGCTCCCATGGAACTGTCTGCCATTTCCTTATGCACCCCAAGTGGTTGTCAGTGGTTGCCGAAGGATATCAAGTTCATGCAGCAGACAAGGAACTTCTCCAAGAGCTAGCTCTCTCTGGCAGGAATGACAAAGGTTATGTCCTGCATAATGGAATCATTCGATATAAGGACAGAATTTGGCTAGGCCACAATACTGAAGCACACCAGACCATTATGCTAGCACTGCATAGTAGTGGAGTTGGGGGCCACTCAGGGTTCCAAAGCACATATCAGAGAATTAAGGCCTTATTTGCTTGGCCTGCCATGAAACAGGCCATACAGTCCTATGTGCAAAGTTGTACAGTTTGTCAGCGGGCTAAGACTGAACATATCAAGAAACCTGGATTACTCGGTCCTCTTCCTATACCCAAAGAGGCTCCGGGAGCTTAGTCAGCATGGATTTTATCGGGGGGCTACCCAAGAGCAAATCCTTTGACACTATCCTAGTTGTGATTGACAAGTTCAGCAAGTATGGGCACTTTGTACCACTGTCACATCCCTTCACCGCACTGCAGGTTGCACAACTTTATGTGGATCAGGTCTATCGGCTGCATGGGCTTCCCAAGGTGTTGGTAACTGACAGGGATCCCATCTTCACAAGCACCCTTTGGCAAGAACTGTGCAGATTGACGGACACTACCATGAATATGAGTTCAGCTAGTCATCCTGAAACAGATGGACAAACAGAGAAGCTGAATCAGTGTCTGGAAACGTTCCTGAGATGTATGGTCCACTCCACTCCTAAGAAATGGGCACACTGGCTGCCCCAGGCAGAATATTGGTACAATACGAATTACAATTCAGCACTGGGCACAACACCATTTCAAGTCTTGTATGGCTACCAACCGTGTCACCTGGGAGTTGACAACTTGCAGTTCACTATCTTCTGACCTGTCAGGCTGGTTAGCGGAGAGAAATCTGATGCAAGGCTTAATCAGGGAGCACCTGTTGCGTGCCCAACAACACATGAAGGCTCAAGAAGATACTAAACGCTCGGATCGTCAGTTCCAGGTGGGTGACTGGGCATTCCTGAAACTCCAACCCTATGTGCAACAGTCAGTTGTTCGACGACCGAACCACAAGCTGGGTTTCAAGTACTTCGGACCGTATCAAATAGTTGCTCGCATTGGTGAGGTGGCTTACCGATTGGCCCTGCCGGAGCCTAGCAAGATCCACCCAGTGGTGCACGTTTCGCTGCTCAAGCCAGCGGCTCCTCCACCCAATGCCGAGGATTCTTCAGAGTCGTTGCATTGTGTGCTCGAGCACGTGTCCAGACCAGCTCAAGTGATTCAGTCACGTTTGATACAAGTAGGGGGTCATACCCGCACACAGCTGAAGATTGCTTGGCAGGGGTTGCCGCTGTCCATGGCGACCTAGGAATGGGCAAGTACGATCGCGCCAGCGGCAACAACCTGATACTGAACAGTCGGGGGCGAGCTGTTCCTTAAGGGGAGGGAATGCAACAACCTGGACCCGGCCCAAGAGTGGGCGACTGCGTGGCGGGCCGTCTTGGCCCAAGTGGCTTGTAATAGCAAGTACTTATAGTGGCGTGTCTGCGTGAGGACATGCATCGAATTGTAATCAGAAACATTATTCCTTAATCAAGCCTTCCTCTTGGCTCTTTCCCCTTCTCCAAGCTCTCTCCCTAAGATTATTCTCCTGGTTCGAGATCCACATCCGGCGAGACGCAGGGAGGTGCTACGGGAACGTAGCAGAGAAACTTTCTGAGGGTGCATGCAGTGCTGGACTCTCTATGGGGATTTTGCGAAAACAATAGAATTCAGATGATCACCCTTTGGTGGCGATGGTGGAATAACAGAAACAAAGTGCGCGAGGGCGAGCTGCCGGTTCCAGTGCATGAGGTGACTCGGCGTGTACAGGCTAACACTATGGAATATATGCAGTTCTTCACGCCGAGGAGCAAGGTTGAGATGAAGACGAGATGGCAACCACCCGAGAATAACATGCTCAAGGTCAATCTTGATGGGGCCTACACGACGACCGGGGATTCCTTTGGAAGCTGGGGCGTGGTTGTTAGGGATGAGTCTGGACATGTTTTCATAGCACGAGCTGGGAGAAGAGAGCAGGTGCAGGACGCTTTTGCGGCAGAGCTAACGGCTATGTCTGAAGCCGTTCAAACTGCAGCAGATATGGGGGCCATTAGGGTGATTTTTTAGACTGATTCCCAGCTATTAGCGCACGCCCTTGATCTCCGCAAGGTTGACTCCTCACCACTCGCAGCAGTAATTGAAGATACGAAGTATCAGCTCAAAGTGTGGTTCTCCTACTTTCGTGTTAGTGTGTGTCGTAGAGATGCAAACAAGGTAGCCCACGAGCTAGCTAGTATTGGATGTCGTTGTTTACCAAATGACAGCACTTGCTGGACCTCTATTGTACCGCCCCAAGTGGCGAAATGTGTTTCAGGCGATATGCCTGTACACTGTTAATTTATAAAGCTTTTCTTTCCCTCAAAAATAAAATAAAATAAGATCACGTCTTCGTGCAGCTTTTCCCCGCAAGTACTTTTATGAATTTTTAAATTGTTTTCGTCACCACCTTAGTCTCTAATTTCTCACAGGTTTGATGTTTTCTTTTACGGTACCTTATACTGCTGGTTGAGGAATAGCAGTGTAACTCAAAGAAATCTAACCATCAATTTTAGGACCACTAAAAAAAATCAACTTTCGGGGCACCAAGGACAATTTTCCATTTGTTTGTTTTTCTTCGGAGGGCAGTTTTAACCAACAGTTTTGTGTCAGACTAGGTTCGATCTGTACAAATATCTGCGAGACTAAAAGTTGGCATGGCTGGAAAAGTCTATGACCTGGACGGCGCTCTATATGAACAAAGTAAACTACCGTCTCCCGTCCATATTACTTGTCGCATATTTAGTACAGATTTATACTAAAGTTGCAACAAGTATAATATGGATCGGAGGGAGCACCGAGCTCTTTGAAACTACCATCAAATCTATTAGATCATCTCTAGTAGATCTCTCAAAAAATATTTAAGAGAGAAATTTTCATTTTGGGGGATTAAGTGATATCTAGCGGATCCCTTAAATGTCTAGTTCTTAAAGAACATATATAGGTTTGTATCCCTTAAAAGTTTGCTCTCTAAGGGCATCTCCAACAGCCGTATGATGATCGTTGGTAATTTTGCCACATAGACTGTTTTGATGACATGGCACATAATAATAGCAGAGAGAGAGTGACATCGTATGATGCTGAATCAACGCTCCAGGCACAAGCTCCGAGGCAAGCCCATTTATTTCTTTTACATACAGCTTAACATACGATCCATTGAAGAGCTTGTATGATGTGCTGTTGGTTGCTGAGGTGGACAGTTGTACCAACAATTTAACACACAAACTGTTGTAGATGCTCTAACCTATTTTTTACTCCAAGAGAGTGCATTCTCAGGGAAAGTAGGCAGACTCCTCCCGTCACGCATTCACGGCGTGCCGGTCGATTGGCTCGGCTCCCACTAAAACCCATGGCTGCCGCCCCGGAACCTAGCCCATCCCACCGCAAACCCATTTTTGGAGCCGTCGCCCCCAATTTAGGCCCAGTTCTTTTGCCAGAATCAGGGGATTCTCCCAGAATCCGACCCTTACCCAGCTTCTCACCGAATTTTTGAGCCCCATTTGTTTTAAAATCCTATCTAGTTAGGATCTAATTAGACAGGATTGTAAAACAAATGGGGCTCAAAGATTCTGAGAGAAGCTGGGTAGGGGTCGGATTCTAGGAGAATCCCCAGATTCTGGCAAAATAACTGGGCCTTAAGCTTCTCCCGCTGCCAAACCAGGTTGTCGCCACCTTCCTCGAGCTCAAGGTTGCGGCCGCCGGTCGAGCTTCGTCCCCTCCCGAACCCCGCGTCGCCTCCTGTAGATCCCGTACCGCCTCTCCGACATCGCCACCGCTCCACACGCTGACCCGACCACCCTCTTTACCCCACCACCGCCTTCCCGAGCCATCCCCGAGCCATCTCCCCCGACTATGTCCCCGACCTAAGTGTTGTTTGTTTGCCCCCGCAGCTTCAATCCCCTGTGCTGTCTCCCTGAGCTTTGTCGCCATTTTTGCAGCCATCAGCACTGCCGTTGTCATCGAAGTACCGCGATGTCTGTTGCCGGCCGCGGGGCAAGTTTGCAGCGGAGATCCGTGATGCCTTCACAAGCCATGTGTGGCTAGGCGCATTTACCACCAAATAGGAGGCATCATGCGCTTACACCGCCATCGTGTGTCACTTCTTCGGGCCACAAGTGAAACTTAACCTCCCCACCAATGTGGCGGTTGTGGCTGATCACGCCCCTCCTACCATTCGTATCGTCTACCGGGCCGAGGAGAAGGAGCATCGGAATGTCATTGCGCAATGAACAACCAAGTGCATTGATGCCGACTTGCTGGCCAATCTCATCGAGGAGGACTCAAACCTCCTAGCCGAGGACCAATCCTTCTTTGAGTCAGTAGCGGACGAGCGCACAGTCAACCGCTTGACTGCCTCCAAGCCAAGAAGATGTTCAACGACCTCGGCGACGAGGAGGAGGACAAGGACGAGATGTGTCGTGGAGTCGGACAGCCCCAACCTCAATGAGGCTCGTTTCCTCCTTTGACTCAGACTTCTCGGATTACGTTAAGGGCGACGACAAGTAGAACTATGTACTGTGTAGTTTTAGTTATGTTTTATATATTGATGATTAACCTAGTTCGACATTGATGTAGTGTCAATGTACTGTTTAATTATGCTATATATATTATGATGTTAATGTGGTATGTTGTTGAATTATTCAATGAACTAGTTTAAATTTGTGTTTGAAGTGAGTTTGTGTACAAAGAATTGTGTTCAAATATTTTTTGGTGGATTAAGTTGTAGGGAATCTACTAGATGTAGAAAATTTTAAACCGTAAAAAGTAGATTTTTTCTTAAATAAGGGTTACATTTTGGACTTTTAGGATAAGAGATCCACTAGAGATGTTGTTAGATGCAACAAGTCATGATTTGCGATAGGACCTTGGAGCTCCACTACTCGGCAGGGCCACGAACAATTGCAAAGTGCTCCTGAGGCTCTCTTCACATCTTTCCTAGCCGTTTCTTGACATTGAGCAAAGTCAATGTTATTGTTATCTTTTGGACGTGGAATTTTTTTCGACTAATGTGGCCCATATGGGGCATAGATGCCATCTGCAAGGTAGTAACCCATCGAGTAGTTGTGCCCATTGACTGAATAGTCGTTGCAAGCACCTGTAATAAGCTTAGCAAATAGTGGTGATCTCGACAACACATTTAGGTCGTTGTGAGAGTCAGTCAAACTAAAGAATAAATGTCATATCCAAAGATCCTTCGTTGCAACGGCCTCAACAATGATTGTTGGATTATTGTAGTGATATTTGTACTAACCCTTCCACTATGTAGGACAATTCTTTTATATCCAATGCATACCGTCAAGTGATCCAAGCATCCCTGGCCATCATCTTCCTTCACTCTCTGTTATTAGCCGTGTCTTCCTCGCTGGGTGCCCTCAAGTACTCCAGTCCAAAAGCATCGATCACTGCTCTGTTGAACCTTCGAATGGCCTCCAATATTGTGTCTTCACCAATGTGGACATAGTCAGTCAATTGCATCGCCGAACACCCATATGCCAAAACTCGTACAGTTGCAATGCACTTCATCAGAGGGCTTGCACTTATTTCTCCGCATGCATTCCTTTTAAGCTTGAACTAATCTCATACTTCTCAACGGCAATGGTGACAAAGAAAACTTGTGTGCATCCGAAAGCACGGCAAAAGTACATCTCCGGATAGTTTGGATTTGGATCAAAGTAGTCTCTCATGATCTAAGCATAGCCCTCCGCTCTATCACGGTTGAGTTGTATGCGGTCAAACGACAGTCCTCTCCTCGGCTGCCGAATATCATCATTGCAAAGCAAGCCAAGAACGGTTTCAAAGTCTTCATCGTCTTCTTTCTTTTTTGCTGAAGATGAGTTTGTTGGGGAACATTGCAGAAAATAAAAAATTTCTACGCTTCACCAACATCAATCTATGGAGTTCATCTAGCAACGAGAGAGAGGAGTGCATGTACATACCCTTGTAGATCGCAAGCGGAAGCGTTCAAGAGAACGGGGTTGAGGGAGTCGTACTCGTCGTGATCCAAATCACCGATGATCCTAGTGCTGAACGGACATCACCCCCGCGTTCAACACACGTACGGTTGGGAAGATGTCTCCTCCTTCTTGATCCAGCAAGGGGGAAGGAGAGGTTGATGGACATCCAGCAGCACGATGGCGTGGTGGTGGATGCAGCAGCAATCTCGGTAGGGCTTCGCCGAGCTCTACGAGAGGGAGAGGTGTAGCAGAGGGAGAGGGAGACGCCAGGAGCATGGGTGCCCAGCCCTCCCTCCCCCCTCTTTATATAGGCCCCCTAGGGGGGGCGGCCCTAGGAGATCCAATCTCCAAGGGGGGCGGCGGCCAAGGGGGTGGCTTGCCCCCCAAGCTAAGTGGAGGCGCCCCCACCCCTAGGGTTTCCAACCCTAGGCGCAGGAGGGGGCAAGGGGGGCGGCACACCAGCCCACCAGGGGCTGGTTTCCCTCCCACTTCAGCCCATGGGGCCCTCCGGGATAGGTGGCCCCACCCGGTGGACCCCCGAGACCCTTCCGGTGGTCCCGGTACAATACCGGTGACCCCCGAAACTTTCCCGATGGCCGAAACCTGACTTCCTATATATAATTCTTCACCTCCGGACCATTCCGGAACTCCTCGCGACGTCCGGGATCTCATCCGGGAATCCGAACAACTTTCGGGTTACTGCATGCTAATATCTCTACAACCCTAGCGTCACCGAACCTTAAGTGTGTAGACCCTATGGGTTCGGGAGGCACGCAGACATGACCAAGACGACTCTTCGGTCAATAACCAACAGCGAGATCTGGATACCCATGTTGGCTCCCACATGCCCCTTGATGATCTCATCGGATGAACCACGATGTCGAGGATTCAAGCAACCCCGTATACAATTCCCTTTGTCAATTGGTACGTTACTTGCCCGAGATTCGATCGTCGGTATCCCAATACCTCGTTCAATCTCGTTACCGGCAAGTCACTTTTACTCGTACTGTAATGCATGATCCCGTGACCAAACACTTGGTCACATTGAGCTCATTATGATGATGCATTACCGAGTGGGCCCAGAGATACCTCTCTGTCATACGGAGTGACAAATCCCAGTCTCGATCCGTGTCAACCCAACAGATACTTTCGGGGATACCCGTAGTATACCTTTATTATCACCCAGTTACGTTGTGACGTTTGGTACACCCAAAGCACTCCTACGGTATCTGGGAGTTACACGATCTCATGGTCTAAGGAAAAGATACTTGACATTGGAAAATCTCTAGCAAACGAACTACACGATCTTGTGCTATGCTTAGGATTGGGTCTTGTCCATCACATCATTCTCCTAATGATGTGATCCCGTTATAAATGACATCCAATGTCCATAGTCAGGAAACCATGACTATCTGTTGATCAACGAGCTAGTCAACTAGACGCTTACTAGGGACATGTTGTGGTCTATTTATTCACACATGTATTACGATTTCCGGATAACACAATTATAGCATGAATAACAGACAATTATCATGAACAAGGAAATATAATAATAATCATTTTATTATTGCCTCTAGGGCATATTTCCAACAGTCTCCCACTTGCACTAGAGTCAATAATCTAGTTACATTTTGATGAACCGAACACCCATAGAGTTCTGGTGTTGATCATGTTTTGCTCGCGGAAGAGGTTTAGTCAACGGATCTGCGACATTCAGATCCGTATGTACTTTGCAAATATCTATGTCTCCATCTTGAACATTTTCACGAACGGAGTTGAAACGACGCTTGATGTGCCTGGTCTTCTTGTGAAACCTGGGCTCCTTTGCAAGGGCAATAGCTCCAGTGTTGTCACAGAAGAGAGAGATCGGCCCCGACGCATTGGGTATGACTCCTAGGTCAGTGATGAACTCCTTCATCCATATTGCTTCATGCACTGCCTCCGAGGCTGCCATGTACTCCGCTTCACATGTAGATCCCGCCACGACGCTCTACTTCAAACTGCACCAGCTAACTGCCCCACCATTCAAAATATACACGTATCCGGTTTGTGACTTAGAGTCATCCAGATCTGTGTCGAAGCTAGCATCGACGTAACCCTTTACGACAAGCTCTTTGTCACCTCCATAAATGAGAAACATATCATTAGTCCTTTTCAGGTACTTCAGGATATTCTTGACCGCTGTCCAGTGTTCCTTGCCGGGATTACTTTGGTACCTTCCTACTTACGGCAAGGTTTACATCAGGTCTGGTACACAGCATGGCATACATAATAGACCCTATAGCCGAGGCATAGGGGATGACACTCATCTTTTCTCTATCTTCTGCCGTGGTCGGGCATTGAGCCGAGCTCAATTTCACACCTTGCAACACAGGCAAGAACCCCTTCTTGGACGGATCCATATTGAACTTCTTCAATATCTTATCAAGGTATGTGCTTTGTGAAAGACCTATGAGGCGTCTCGATCTATCCCTATAGATCTTGATGCCTAATATGTAAGCAGCTTCTCCAAGATCCTTCATTGAAAAACACTTATTCAAGTAGGCCTTAATGTTGTCCAAAAGTTCTATATCATTTCCCATCAAAAGTATGTCATCTATATATAATATGAGAAATGCTACATAGCTCCCACTCACTTTCTTGTAAACACAGGCTTCTCCATAAGTCTGCATAAACCCAAACGCTTTGACCATCTCATCAAAGCGAATGTTCCAACTCCGAGATGCTTGCACCAGCCCATAAATGGATCGCTGGAGTTTGCATACCTTGTTAGCATTCTCAGGGTCGACAAAACCTTCCAGCTGCATCATATACAGTTCTTCCTTAAGATAGCCGTTAAGGAATGCCGTTTTGACGTCCATTTGCCATATCTCATAATCATAGTATGCGGCAATTCCTAACATGATTCGGACGGACTTTAGCTTCACTACGGGAGAGAATGTCTCATCGTAGTCAACCCCTTGAACTTGTCGATAACCCTTAGCGACAACTCGAGCTTTATATATGGTAACATTACCATCCGCGTTCGTCTTCTTCTTAAAGATCCATTTGTTTTCTATTGCTCGCCGATCATCGGGCAAGTCTGTCAAAGTCCATACTTTGTTTTCATACATGGATCCTTTCTTAGATTGCATGGCTTCAAGCCATTTGTTGAAATCTGGGCCTGCCATCGCTTCTTCATAGTTTGAAGGTTCACCGTTGTCCAACAACATGATTTCCAGGACAGGGTTGCCATACCACTCTGGTGTGGAACGTGTCCTTGTGGACCTACTAAGTTCAGTAGCAACTTGATCTGAAGTACCTTGACCATCATCATTAATTTCCTCTCCAGTCGGTGTAGGCACCACAGGAACATTTTCCTGAGCTGCGCTACTTACCGGTTCAAGAGGTAGTACTTCATCAAGTTCCACTTTCCTCCCACTTACTTCTTTCGAGAGAAACTCTTTCTCCAGAAAAGACCCGTTCTTGGCAACAAAAATCTTGCCTTCGGATCTGAGGTAGAAGGTATACCCAATGGTTTCCTTAGGGTATCCTATGAAGACGCATTTTTTCGACTTGGGTTCGAGCTTTTCAGGTTGAAATTTCTTGACATAAGCATCGGACCCCCAAATTTTTAGAAATGACAGCTTAGGTTTCTTCCCAAACCATAACTCATATGGTGTCGCCTCAACGGATTTAGACGGTGCCCTATTTAAAGTGAATGTAGCTGCCTCTAGAGCGTATCCCCAAAAAGATAGCGGTAAACCGGTAAGAGACATTATAGATCGCACCATATCCAATAAAGTGCGATTACGACGTTCGGACACACTGTTACGCTGAGGTGTTCCAGGCGGCGTGAGTTGTGAAACGATTCCACATTTCCTTAAGTGCGTACCAAATTCGTGACTTAAATATTCTCCTCCACGATCTGATCGTAAGAACTTTATCTTTCGGTCACGTTGATTCTCTACCTCATTTTGAAATTCCTTGAACTTTTCAAAGGTCTCAGACTTGTGTTTCATCAAGTAGACATACCCATATCTACTCAAGTCGTCAGTGAGAGTGAGAACATAACGATATCCTCCGCGAGCCTCAACGCTCATTGGACCACACACATCAGTATGTATGATTTCCAATAAGTTGGTTGCTCGCTCCATTGTTCCGGAGAACGGAGTCTTGGTCATTTTGCCCATGAGGCACGGTTCGCATGTGTCAAATGATTCATAATCGAGAGACTCTAAAAGTCCATCAGCATGGAGCTTCTTCATGCGCTTGACACCAATGTGACCAAGGCGGCAGTGCCACAAGTATGTGGGACTATTGTTATCAACTTTACATCTTTTGGTATTCACACTATGAATATGTGTAACATCATGTTCGAGATTCATTAAGAATAAACCATTGATCATCGGGGCATGACCATAAAACATATCTCTCATATAAATAGAGGTTTAAAACTAATGCTGTAGGTAAATGTAGAGGTAGCATGCCGACGGCGATCACATCGACCTTGGAACCATTCCCGACGCGCATCGTCACCTCGTCCTTCGCCAGTCTCCGCTTATTCCGCAGCTCCTGCTTTGAGTTACAAATATGAGCAACCGCACCGGTATCAAATACCCAGGAGCTACTACGAGTACTGGTAAGGTACACATCAATTACATGTATATCACATATACCTTTATTGTTGCCGGCCTTCTTATCCGCTAAGTATTTGGGGCAGTTCCGCTTCCAGTGACCCTTCCCTTTGCAATAAAAGCACTCAGTCTCAGGCTTGGGTCCATTCTTTGGCTTCTTCCCGGCAACTGGTTTACCAGGCGCGGCAACTTCCTTGCCTTCCTTCTTGAAGTTCTTCTTACCCTTGCCTTTCTTGAAACTAGTGGTTTTATTGAGCATCAACACTTGATGCTCCTTTTTGATTTCTACCTCCGCTGACTTCAGCATTGAAAATACTTCAGGAATAGTTTTCACCATCCCCTGCATATTGTAGTTCATCACAAAGCTCTTGTAGCTAGGTGGGAGCGACTGAAGGATTCTGTCAATGACCGCCTCGTCCGAGAGGTTAATGTCTAGCTGGGACAAGCGGTTGTGCAACCCAGACATTTTGAGTATGTGCTCATTGACAGAACTATTTTCCTCCATCTTACAACTGTAGAACTTGTCGGAGACTTCATATCTCTCGACCCAGGCATGAGCTTGGAAAACCATTTTCAGCTCCTCGAACATCTCATATGCTCCGTGTTGCTCAAAACGCTTTTGGAGCCCCGGTTCTAAGCTGTAAAGCATGCCACACTGAACGAGGGAGTAATCATCAGCACGTGACTGCCAAGCGTTCATAACGTATTGGTTCTCTAGGATGGGTGCTTCACCTAGCGGTCCCTCTAGGACATATGCTTTCTTGGCAGCTATGAGGATGATCCTCAGGTTCTGGACCCAGTCCGTATAGTTGCTGCCATCATCTTTCAGCTTGGTTTTCTCTAGGAACGCGTTGAAGTTGAGGTTGACATGTGTGTTGGCCATTTGATCTACAAGACATTTTGCAAAGGTTTTTAGACTAAGTTCATGATAATTAAGTTCATCTAATCAAATTATTTAATGAACTCCCACTCAGATTAGACATCCCTCTAGTCATCTAAGTGATACATGATCCGAGTCAACTAGGCCGTGTCCGATCATCACGTGAGATGGACTAGTCATCATCGGTGAACATCTCCATGTTGATCGTATCTTCCATACGACTCATGTTCGACCTTTCGGTCTCTTGTGTTCCGAGGCCATGTCTGTACATGCTAGGCTCGTCAAGTTAACCTAAGTGTTTTGCATGTGTAAATCTGTTTTACACCCGTTGTATGTGGGCGTTGGAATCTATCACACCCGATCATCACGTGGTGCTTTGAAACAATGAACTTTCACAACGGCGCACAGTTAGGGGGAACACTTTCTTGAAATTATTATGAGGGATCATATTATTTACTACCGTCTTTCTAAGTAAACAAGATGTATAAACATGATAAACGTCACATGCAATCAAATAGTGACATGATATGGCCAATATCATATAGCTCCTTTGATCTCCATCTTCGGGGCTCCATGATCATCTTCGTCACCGGCATGACACCATGATCTCCATCATCATGATCTCCATCATCGTGTCTCCATGAAGTTGCTCGCCAACTATTACTTCTACTACTATGGCTAACGGTTTAGCAATAAAGTAAAGTAATTACATGGCGTTTAATCATTGACACGCAGGTCATACAATAATTAAGACAACTCCTATGGCTCCTGCCGGTTGTCATACTCATCGACATGCAAGTCATGATTCCTATTACAAGAATATGATCTCATACATCACATATATATCATTCATCACAACTTTTGGCCATATCACATCACAAAGCATATGCTGCAAAAACAAGTTAGACGTCCTCTAATTGTTGTTGCATGTTTTTACGTGGCTGCAAAAGGGTTCTATCAAGAACGTTTTCTTACCTACGTGAAAGCCAGAACGTGATATGCCAATTTCTATTTACCCTTCATAAGGACCCTTTTCATCGAATCCGCTCCGACTAAAGTGGGAGAGACAGACACCCGCTAGCCACCTTATACAACTAGTGCATGTCAGTCGGTGGAACCTGTCTCACGTAAGCATACGTGTAAGGTCGGTCCGGGCCGCTTCATCCCACGATGCCGCCGAAGAAAAATAAGACTAGTAGTGGCAAGAAAATTGACAATATCTACGCCCACAACAGATTTGTGTTCTACTCGTGCAAAGAAACTACGCATAGACCTAGCTCATGATGCCACTGTTGGGGAACGTAGCAGAAAATAAAAAATTTCTACACTTCACCAAGATCAATCTATGGAGTTCATCTAGCAACGAGAGAGAGGAGTGCATCTACATACCCTTGTAGATCGCGAGCGGAAGCGGTCAAGAGAACGGGGTTGAGGGAGTCGTACTCGTCGTGATCCAAATCACCGATGATCCTAGTGCTGAACGGACAGCACCTCCGCATTCAACACACATACGGTTGGGAACACGTCTCCTCCATCTTGATCCAGCAAGGGGGAAGGAGAGGTTGATGGAGATTCAGCAGCACGATGGCGTGGTGGTGGATGCAGCAGCGATCTCGGCAAGGCTTCGCCGAGCTCTACGAGAGGGAGAGGGAGGCGCCAGGAGCATGGGTGCGCAGCCCTCCCTCCCCCCTCTTTATATAGGCCCCCTAGGGGGGGCGCCGGCCCTAGGAGATCCAATCTCCAAAGGAGGGCGGCGGCCAAGGGGGTGGCTTGCCCCCCAAGCCAAGTGGAGGCGCCCCCACCCCTAGGGTTTCCAACCCTAGGCGCAGGGGGGCCAAGGGGGGGGGCGCACCAGCCCACCAGGGGCTGGTTCCCCTCCCATTTCAGCCCATGGGGCCCTTCGGGATAGGTGGCCCCACCCGGTGGACCCCCGAGACCCTTCCGGTGGTCCCGGTACAATACCGGTGACCCCGAAAACTTTCCCGATGGCCGAAACCTGACTTCCTATATATAAATCTTCACCTCCGGACCATTCTGGAACTCCTCGTGACGTCTGGGATCTCATCCGGGAATCCGAACAACTTTCGGGTTACTGCATACTAATATCTCTACGACCCTAGCGTCACCGAACCTTAAGTGTGTAGACCCTACGGGTTCGGGAGGCACGCAGACATGACCGAGACGACTCTTCGGTCAATAACCAATAGCGGGATATGGATACCCATGTTGGCTCCCACATGCTCCTCGATGATCTCATCAGATGAACCACGATGTCGAGGATTCAAGCAACCCCGTATACAATTCCCTTTGTCAATCGGTACATTACTTGCCCGAGATTCGATCGTTGGTATCCCAATACCTTGTTCAATCTCGTTACCGGCAAGTCACTTTACTTGTACTGTAATGCATGATCCCGTGACCAAACACTTGGTCACATTGAGCTCATTATGATGATGCATTACCGAGTGGGCCCAGAGATACCTCTCTGTCATACGGAGTGACAAATCCCAGTCTCGATCCGTGTCAACCCAACAGATACTTTCGGGGATACTCGTAGTATACCTTTAAAATCACCCAGTTACGTTGTGACGTTTGGTACACCCAAAGCACTCCTACGGTATCCGGGAGTTACACTATCTCATGGTCTAAGGAAAAGATACTTGACATTGGAAAAGCTCTAGCAAACGAACTACACGATCTTGTGCTATGCTTAGGATTGGGTCTTGTCCATCACATCATTCTCCTAATGATGTGATCCCGTTATCAATGACATCCAATGTTCATAGTCAGGAAACCATGACTATTTGTTGATCAACAAGCTAGTCAACTAGAGGCTTACTAGAGACATGTAGTGGTCTATTTATTCACACATGTATTATGATTTCCGGATAACATAATTATAGCATGAATAACAAACAATTATCATGAACAAGGAAATATAATAATAATCATTTTATTATTGCCTCTAGGGCATATTTCCAATAGAGTCATCAAATACCATCTCCCTCAACCTCTTCATCTTTAATTCAAATGACTTGGTTCAATTCGAGTGTACAAACAAATCGAAACGGAGGAAAAAAGTCAAAAAACTCATCTAGGCAAACCGATAAAACACTTGTGGTGCGGTGGTGGTCAACCGGCCGGCTGGCCTCGTTTAGGACAAACCCACGGGCGGCAACGCATGGGAATGACCTGCAATGGTGCACAAGCATAGGTCAGATGCGATGACCGCCAAAGAGGAAGAAGATCTAAGAGCAATCGAACGAATCGGTTATGGCGACGGCGATGGCCGCAAATGGGTTCCAAGTCAGGCAGAAGGGTGGCAAGGGCCGAGGGAGGAAACAAGGTAGCGGCAGGGCCGACGACGGTCGCAGGGAGGTGCGCCGGTGAAGAGGTAGTGAGGACGGGGGGCTAGGAGGTGCAAGAGAGGCAAATTTTTTTCCTCCAAGGGGTAGCAGGCGAGTATATCTAGGTGCCGAATAGGAGGTGGAGTAAAAATTATTCTTCTTTGTTTGGTTTAGGGGGTCGGCTAAGTGCAGGTTAGAGGAGTAAAACCGAAATTTTATTCCTCTAACGCTAGATAGGGGATTGGATAGAGTTGGCCTTAGATGACTCAGACTCATATGTTGGGTTAGACGACTCGTACGTAGTACTCTCTCTGTAAAGAAATATAAAAATGTTCATATCACTATTAGTGATCTAAACGCTTTTATACTTCTTTACAGAGGGAGTACATACTCACAATCCAATCGCAGGGCCGACTCGGGGGTACCAAATGTCCCTATTTGTATTGGTGATCCATCTCTTCATTAAAATGACCAACACTAGGCACGGGACGATCGATCCAAATTTTGGTCGTCGCCCACGCAGCTGCACGATAGACGCCTCCACGACCACTCGATTAAGTCGATGGGCCATCGCACGAGTCCCTTTCTTTTTTTCTCACGTGACAACTTTAGTAGTGCCTCGTTGCCCCCTTTAGTCGCTCAGGGCGTGGCTCGCCGTCGCCGCTGGCTGGCTCTAAGATTGCAGTGCTGGTACCCCCCGTGTGGTTCCGCCCTATGCAGAAAATTGTGCCAACGGTTCCAGCAAATCGAGCCACAAGTCGCAGCACCTCGGTCACGCCGTTGTAGCAGGAGGTTGTGCTAGTTCTAGCATGCCGTCGCCGATGTTCAAGCACAAGGAAATGTTGTCAGCATTACCAGCTCATGTAGGTTGCAGCATCGTTGATGTCGCAGCAGACCCATTGTGGGCGTGTTTGATTGCCCGCATAAGGTCCAACCAGGTCCGCGCGGGAAAGATTCGGCCTGTTTGATAGCCCGCATACACTATTGGGCCTGCATCGCATGCTTCTTAAAGCATCTCTGGGCCTGGCTCACTGGGAACCCACGAATCGACAGTTTCTCCAGGGCCAGGTCCGAGCGGTGCACGTGGGCGGGCGCGGCTGCACGCGCGGCCACACTCGAGAAGCCGCGTTGCTTCCTGAAGCACCAAAAGTTATTAGCCTCACCGCCCCTCACCGCTCCTTCTCCCTACTCTTCCCCACTCTCCCAATTCTCATCGACGGCGGCGGATCGGAGCAGAAGGAAGAAGAACACCAGACTCCATCACCGACGGCGGCGGGTCGGAGCAAAGGAATAAGACCACCGGACTCCATCAATGGCGGTAAGCACTTCTCTCTCTTCGACATGCACGCTTGATTCGATCCACGGCGATAGATTAGATCCACGGCGGATGGGAATGGGGAATAGAGGTAGATAAGCATAGGGGTAATTCATACTAGTTCATAGCAGTTCATATGAGTTCATACATGCAAGATCGGGATTGGGGGATAGGGGAATAGGGGGATAGGAGGATAGGGGGATAGGGGGTACACGACGGATAGCGGCTGACCGCGGGGGCCATCACCAGCGTGCGGAGCGGCTGGTCGAGCCGCTGGCCTTCATCTTCTTCTTCATCACCGTGCGGGCCGGCGGGTCGTCCTCATCGTCCTCGGCGGAGTCGAGGTCGATCTACTAGGTAGGACGGCCTGGCTCCGGCGCCCTAGCTGGCATGTGCACCGCCTCTTCTTCCTCCTCCTTAGGCTACCCGCTGATGACTGCCGGCGGCACGATAGCCGTCTCCCAGTACACTGTGGTACGGCGGTCATTAGGAGCCCAGTAGGTCTTGTACTTGCACCACTTCTTCCTCTGTTTAGCGTCGTCGGAGACGGCCTGATTCATGGCCTAGCGAATGATGTCAACTGTCATCGCGCCCTTCGCTGGGTCAGGAATCAGCGTCTTCAGCTCTTCTTTAGTGGCCTTCATGAGCACTGCATTAGATTCGTTGTGCATGTTTGGCATGGAGCCGAAGGTCGAGCACACCTCCATGGTGTTCTCGAACTTGGTGTGGTCACCAGCCGACCACCCGGGGAAGAAGGCCCTCCAGCCAATACCCCAAGGGAAGGGCTTGGCGTTGGAGCTGGAGCTAGAGCTCATGGCGATGGGGAGGAGGAAGGTTGACAGTGAGAGAAGAGAGGGGGTGGGTAAGTAGTGGTGGGCAAGGTGAGTAAATATAGGGGGAATGGAGAGGAGAAGAGTGACAGTCATGTCGTTTTAACTACAAGCTCTTCAATTAGCCATGAACTCTGTGCAGTGCCTGACTCCATGAATTGTGTGCAGATCGAGGACAGCAATGAGATGGGCATGGAGGTGCTCCCGACCGTTGACAACAAGGGCAAGCAGCCCCTTCACCCAATGCCCGACGAGGTTGAGCTACCGCCCACCGCTGAGGAAGACCCGAAGACGCCTGAGGGTGGCGACAACAAGGGCATGGAGGAGCCCCCCAGCAACAAGCGCCGCAACTACGACCACTACCATCAGGAGGATGGCCCAACTCACTTCTACAAGGTCATCCTTGCACCGAAGCTTGAGTGCATCCCCATGCCCCTGGACTTCACCAAGCACTTCATCGCGGTGCCGATGGAGTTCAAGCTCAGGAACAACACCGGCTGCTCCTGGAAGGTGACGGTCAAGCTGATGAATGACAGAGTGACCCTGGATCAGGGTTGGGCTACCTACACAGCCATTCATCAGATCAAGACCAGCTACATGGTGACGTTCAAGCTCCTCACTTCCGACACCCTCAAGGTCACCATCTTCGACGACGATGGCATTGAGGTCGTCAACAAGTGCGGGAAGCACGACGAAGCCTTCGCCGCCAAGGAGTAGGGTCGGGCCACCTCTTTTGAGCGTACTATCGAGTCTACTTTGAACATGTTTATGGTTTATGCATTGAACTGTTATGCTACTGCTTATATCTGAATTATGCTAGTTGATGCTTTGTTTATACTCTGTTGTGCTTATGATCTGTGCTGGCGAAGTGTGGTGGTAACCTCACCAGCTAGCCAAAGAGGTTACCACACACCAGGCGTTGCATACAACCAAACACCATGCCTTGGGTTTGTCCACTAACATGCAGGCAACCAAACAGCAGACAGTGTGGTTCTGCCCATGCAGGCAAGAGGCCATGCAGGCAACCAAACAACATGCATATGGTGCATTTGAGGCTGCATTTGCATAGCCAGGTTGGGTGGAGAAGTGTATGCAATGCGGGTACTGTAGCGCACGGCAACCAAACACGCCCTATAGCTCCCAGCGTCACTAGTCTCAGTATTGCCCCTGTCGGTTGCAGAACAGTGGCCAGCCCCAGCTTCCACCATTCCCCGGCTGAAGCTTTTTTGGTGTTGCTTGTAGCTTTTCCCCGTAGCTGGTCCCAGCATTTTCCATGGCCACAATTTCTGTCATCTCTCAAATTGCAGCTTCCACTGTCTTCAAGGCAACAAAAAAAAACTTGCTGGTCCCAGCAAAAGAAAATGAAGGTTCTAGCAAAAAATCCTTCACCATCGCCAGTTGCAGCTAAAACTCTTGTCAGTCCTAGCAAAAACTGTCTCCAGTTGTAACTCTGTGTTATACTGGTTGTAGCACATCGACTTCGTCTGCCGGCGCCACATAGCGCTACACTCCCAATCTTCTACAGTTGCCCCGTTTTGCAGCACCGGTGGTCATCGTTCGCAATGCCCAGTCTTCTGGTTGCACAACTGCTGCACGATCATGTAGAAATTATAGGATGATTGAATATTTTTGTTCTATTGTATTGACCCTCATGAGGGGTTATATAGAGTAGATGAGAGAGGGATAGGCTTAGAGTACAAGGAAAATTGTTTAAACCTATTTTTATCTGTAATACATATATTTAGGAAAACCATTCAAAACAGCCGGTTGATCCCACGATTGCGTCTGTCGCCTCCAAAGTTTGGCACGTGTCCAAACTGGCTTTATACTTGTCTCCTTTCCCGAATTTTCTTTTCCATTCGTTTTACTCTGTCCGCTGCTTGAGTCGCTGCCTCGTCTTCTTCCCCTCTGTCTCTCTCATGCACATCTTTATCTTTCTCGGTCTTTCGACAGTTGCAATTGACCCATCCGCCGTTTGTAAGCGTGACCGCTGCTGCAAACGTGTTGCCATCAAGCGGCCAACGCAACATTGCTCATGTTACGGGTGATGCTTCAACAACATGGCTGGTGCTCCGAGCTCGCCGGGTCGCAACATCTCCCGTGTTATCGATGCTACTTCGGCAACATGACTGGTGTTGTGAGCTTGCTGGATTCGCCTATGTCGCGGCCACTGCTTCTTCGGTGCCGTGGCCTGCGGCAACATGGCCGGTGCTTCTAGAGCATGCTCGTTGCTGCAGCAGCTGCTTCGACAACATGGCCGGTGTTGTCTGGCGCCGGTGCTCCGAGCTCGCCGGGTCGCAACATCTCCCATGTTGTGGATGCTACTTTGGCAACATGACTGGTGCTGCGATCTCGTTGGATCCGCCAATGTCGCGGCCGCTGCATCTCTAGTGCTGCTGCCTGCGGCAACATGGCTAGTGCTTCCAGAGCATGCTTGTTTCTGCAGTCGTTACTTCGACAACATGGCCGGTGCTTCAGCAACATAGCCGGTACTTTGCCGTTGCTACGCCACCATGGTCGGTGCTTCGTCGTGCTTCTGCGGCCAATGCTTCGACAACATGGTTGGTGCTTCGTAGGTGTTGCGGCAAGCCAACAACATGGTCGGTGCTTCCGCGCATGCTCATTGTTGTGGCCGGTGCTTCGACAATATGGCCGGTGTTGCGGCAACATGGTCGGTGCTTCGCAGGTGTTGTGGCAAGCCGGCAACATGGTCGATGCTTCCACAACATGCTAGTTGCTGCGGCCTCTCCGGACTGTTGGTTTGTGATGGCGCTGGGGCCGGGGATATTGATTGGTTGTGACGACGCTCGAGCTGGTGGCGTGCGCGTTTCGGGCGAAAGGGCGACTCCGTCGCGAGGCGAAGCCGTCGCTGGACGCTTGATTACGGTCGATCCAAGGGCTCGTGGATCAGTCAGATGACGTGTAGAGTTCCGCCATCCGTGCAGTCGTTGGATCGCCTTGCTCCATGTGTCGTCACACACACTCGCACACGGTCCGTTATTTCCCTTGCCTACCACGTGCCCCTTTACCTTATCTTGCAAGAGTAGGGGTGTTGCAAACCATGGCGGCAAACGACAACTGCAACTTAGACAAGCTTTTGCAACATTAGTTTTGTTGGAAAAAACTGCAACAAAACCTTTGTTGCAAAGAAAATCTACAACAAAAACTCGGTTGCAAAAAAAATCCCACAACACAACCTATGTTGCAAAAATATACTCCCTCCATTCCAAAATAGATGACTCAACTTTGTACTAACTTTAGTACAAAGTTAGTATAAAATTAGGTCATCTATTTTGGAATGGAGGGAGTATTATGCAACATAACCTTTGTTACAAATGTTTCTTTAACAAGACCTTTGTTGCGAAGTAGAGAAAGACATTAAGCCACTGGATTGTGCCAGATCCGACGACCTATGAGGCAGCTAATCTTTTCAAAAGTTCTTTTTTAAAGATCTGTTGGCCAACGAATAGCAGCCTCCATATATTTATCTTTAACTCTCAAATATTGTATCTCTAATAAGCCACGCGGGGGACATGTTGGCGTGGGTGCCTGCCGATGGGAAAGGGTGAGTAGAAGGATAGGATAGATGCAAGCAGAACGAGAGAGATGGAGAATCATGAGACGAAGGGAGACGCACGATCTGTTTTTTGTGATCTAACGTGCCGTCCGCGTATGCAACAACCAGTAACTATAAATACTCCCCCTAGTAGGTCCAAAAAGGGCAACGGCGTAACCCTGCATCGATCTCTTCGCTGCGTGGCCACCATGTCTTCCTCCGCCGTCCGGCCGTGTTTCCTTTGCCTCCACGCTCCCGCTTCGTCCTCCGGCCTCCTCCTGACCAGCCGTCCGCATCGCAGCAGCGCCCTGCCGCCGGCACATGGGCGTAACAACCGGAATGCAGATTTTGTGAGCTTATGCACCCGGGCCTCACTATCCTAACACTCCAATGATGCTTTGAGATCTGTGCTACACAACTACCTTATTACATGGAATTTTCTCTTTTTTGTTCCTCTCATATAAAACATGTCTTGAACTTCAAACTTTGCAGTACAACATAACTTTGTAACTAGAATGTGAGATAAAACTTTCAGATTTTTTTGTCCGACATAAATATGAAAAATAAGATTTTTTAATCAAATAAATCTCATTTTGTATATTTATGTTGGACCAAAAAATCTGTAAGTTTTATCCCACATTCTACATAGAAAGCTTTGTTGTGCTGCAAAGTTGAAGTACAAAATACATGTTCTATATGAGAGAAACAAAAAAGAGAAAATTATTTGCACGAATCGTGATGCAGGAATGAGTGGTTGGATAAGAAGTACCCGGGTGCATAGGCTCTAAAACATGTTTTCGGTAACAACCGGAAGCCCGTCGGCCACGGGATCGTCTGCAGCCAGGCCGGCGCCGGCGATGGTCACGCCATGACGATCAAAATCAACCCCCGGGGTCGAGCGGAGAAGGATTATGTGAGACACTTGACCTGATCTTCCTCTGCTTTTTGACTAACTGATACATAATCTCCCAACGACACGTAATTTAACCCCTGTAGGAGTTGTTGCCTACGGGGGGGATTTGTTTGAACTTCCACTCCAGATTGATGTTGTGACCAACCCGTCTGTCTGTTTCAATTTTTTTTCCAAATATATCGTAGTATTTTCAGCAGGTGCAAGGCAATCGAAGTATTTTTTTTTTGTTTCATCCTATTTTCCCTATTTGTTTGCCATTATTTTTTTTCCGTTCAATCATTCTCTCCTTCAATGAAAAAATCGAGGGCATCATTTTTGCAAGCTTTTTAACCTTACCTAGCTGCTCATGCTGAAGTTCACAACTGTACTAGACAACATATGAGATGTACTACTACTTACTAGTAGATAATGGACTGAAATTATTAAATATACAGTACTGAACTTTATAATTAATAAAATATCTTGCTTAGCATCTTGGTCATATAGTCTTATATCTGAAGTCCCTTTTTTCTTCTAAAAGGAGTTTCGTGAAGAAGGAGACAGAATTGAGGAGTACTTCAGGAAGTTTTCTAATGCCAGCACATTGGTAACCCTTGTCCCTACCAGTATATAATCATTTATACTAGTTGGACGAGTCAGTTATACCTTATTAGCAATTTTCAATACACTTTGTTAGAGTCCATAATGTGTATATAGGAAAATCCTACTACCGCATGTCTCTAAACCCATCTCAGGTAGTATATATATAGTATTTTACCATTTAAAGTATTTTCAGGACCATTTTTTATGTAACTTTGAAGCAAACTACATGAAAAAAATTGTGAGCCCATAGTTTGAGGAATATTTCGAAATACCTTCATAATTGTAGATAGGAAAAAATATATTTTTTAAATTGTACATACTAGCAACAAAACGTAATATACATAGTACCTAGGCAGCCTGATAATACACACTCTTCGCCTAGTGCCGAAATGGCCTGACCTTTCTTTTCTTTTTTTGCGGTGAGCAGCACATGGGGTTAGCAACAATATTTCGAGGTTATCTTTGCATGATCGCTAAAAATTCTGTGAGGCTGGCTTCTATTGTCATGGTAAACTAATTGTTTCTGGTATCAACACCAGCTGCGTAGTCGCATTGATTTCGAACACAAATTCTCTGCTAAACACGATGACAATATCTTCTACTTTTCTCTCTGATATGATTACAGGGTAAGCCAGGCATAATTTCTGAAGATGCACGTCTCACCACACTGATGACTCCAAGAAAGGGACAAAAGATGGTAACACAATAGTACTGTTTTTGTATTCCATGAAAGCATATATTGCCGTGGTACATGCACTATGGAGCACTAACTAATTGATTGAACTCGCTCCCTACTAAAACATACCATATAGGCTCTTGGGGTGTACGTGCGCAACTTTGTCAGTACAGCCAAGGATGCGTACAATGATAAGGTCACTGAGGAAACTATTGTTACCTTTCTTGGTGCTCTTCAAGGTGTGGCAGCAATGAGCTACTTCATGGCTCAAGACACCCTTGCAAATATTGGTGATGATGAAGCTCGTTCACTGGACTGCGGTCCAGATTCTGTTTTCAATAGACCTTGGTTGGAGTACATGAGGAAAACAGACAATCTGAGACGTGAATTCAAGACGGCTCCGCCACAAGACCAGGACGGGGTAGGGTGAACTTCCGTTCGTTTGGCCGATTTCCTCTACTTTCTTTGCTGTCGTACTGACATTTTTGCATGGTCTCTGTGCAGATTATGATGAATACGGTGACTGAAGCAATGAAACTCACGGAGTCCTTTGTTAGATTGATGACTGTTCGTCACAGAACTGCGCTACTAGGCCTTATCCCAAGTAAATATTATCTTCATGTATTTTGAGTCGTCACCATCTTTTCTGTTGATGTTAATTTTTGCCTCTCCTTGCATGGCGGCAGGTGTCACCACAGGCTCGGCAGCAGCAGTTTGATGGCAAACCATATCTATGCTTCAGAAAGAGAGTTACAAGTTCCTTGGAAGATTAATTGCAAGTCTGAATCGGATCAAGTCCACTTTTTGTATAATATTAATACAGTTTTCATGCGACAGTTCAGGTAGACAATATATGGAAGACAGACTAGAGATCTCACAGTTAATCCAAATTCCAAATATATATAACATCATCAAGTTAGATGTTTACTTCTGTTTAAACTCCTTGCTCTCCTACACCTTGATATCTTCTTTATCCCATCAGCATTGTACCCGACCTAGAAACCGTGCCCGCCGTGTCACCATCGGTTCGTTGATGCCTTCTATCCCTTGGTGCTTTTGGACGGTGGTGGTCAACAGGCTTCATCCGGTCGTAGATGAGCAACTTGTGCATGTGCTTGCCTTGGTCAGGTATAGGTTATCTGGCGCAGCGGCGCACGAGATAGAGGTGGATGGTGGTATTACGAGTTTACATTGAGATTCTATTGTATTTGGAGGGAAGGTGTTTGCTCGAAGTTCTGTTTGCGAGGATGATAGCCCCAGGTTTGACCTGTGGTTGGATTAGCTAACATTGGTGTGCGAGTGACGATTCATTCCTAGAGGTGTTGTCTTTTGAGACTTGCTCCATTCATTAGGTCACATATCGCTCGACTCATGGATTATGGTCCACCATTATAAGGTTTGTGCTAGGATTATTGAGATGGTGGCGTGAGACTGATTATACATTGATGGCCCTGGGTTTTTTCAAATCGATTTATTCATTGTCAATGTCTGACATTACTTTCGATAATAAATAGTAGTAATATATAACTTATATAAACCAATCGATATGGATGCTAAGGGGTTATCCTCCTTGGAAATAATAAGCCCCACCTAGTGAGAGTCGTAGAAACAAAATAGGTTAGAAGAGTTGGGGGACTCCGGTAGGTGTGGAAAGAGGGATGAACAATGAAACAGCTAAATGAGGGAATGCTCTCCCTTGATGATTGCCACTATTAACGAGTGTCATCACAGATCGGCTAGCCAATCAATGATGGCTATGTAGAGATGGCCGAAATGTTGAACAATGCATGGAAATATCTTGTGCACCAGAGCTTGTAGTGCTACCGGTGCACTGAACTCATATTGCGCTTTTAAATGTCCAAAAAATTCTGAATTTTTTTTTACCACATTCACAAAATTTCAAGTCAAAATTTGAAAGATAACTCGAAAAACAAAAATCACAAATTCAACATTGAATACTACATAACATAGGTTGGGCTTTAGATTTGGCCCATTATCACACAAATGTCAAATTTGTCATTTTTGTATCTTAAAAAATGTTTCAAATTTTGATACAAATTTTGTGGCATCATACATTGATCTTGTCTTAATGTGCTATATGTTTTTAGATTTTTTTTTAAATGTTCGATGGCATCCGGTGCACCGGTAGCATCATAAGTGCGGGTGCAAAGGATTCATTCCTTGAACAATCCAGCCCTAGCTACACCATACACCCATACACAAAGCACATATATGTAGTCACATTCACACATATGTGGAGTATTGCATATCACTAGCAAAATGTCCCATGCGTTGCAATTGGACAAAAAAATCATAATCCCCAATGGTCATGATCACATTTTGCTGAATCGCCGAGATACACTATCACTCCCATTTTCGTGAAATCGTGAACAATTTTAGAAAAATCATGAACATTGTTTTAAAATTGTGAACATATCTGAAACTGTAAACAACTTCCAAATTCGTGAACATTTTTTTACATATTTTCGAATATTTTTTTACATCATGAACATTTTTCGAATTCATGAACATTTTATACTATTAGAAAACATTTTTTTAATTGTGAACATTTTTAATTATTTTTCTTAAATAGGCGAACATTTCTTTGGAAATTGTTTGGTGGAACAATATTTGAAATTCGCGAACTTTTTCTGATTTAGCGAACATTTTCTGAAATTCATGATCATTTTTTGACTTAGAAAAATTTCATGAATCGAAAAACTATTTTGTAAGTCACGATCGATCTTTGAATTTTTAGAATATTTTCCAATTCATGAATATTTTTTGAATTGGCGGAATTTTGTTCAATTTCATTAACATTTCTAATACACTAACTTTAAAAAAATCATGAACATTTTTTATTTTTCAAACATTTGAATTTAAAAATTGTGAATATTTATTGTATATGCTAATATTTTTTTAAAAATCTCAACATTTTCTGAATTCACAAATATTTACGAATTATTAAACATTTTATTTCAAAATTCTCTTTTTTAAAAAAAATTGGAATTTTTTGGAAGTCCCAAATTATTAAAGTAGAAAATATGAAGATGGAAAACAAAAATGAAAAATAAAAAACAGGTCTCCCAGACATGGGCTGCACAAAGAAGCGTTGTGTCTTCTCCCAGCTTGCAGAGCACAGTATGGAGGATTCCTATTTGGGCCGGCCCAACTAGGGATTCCCCTGTGTGAAACTTTTTTTATCACTTATAGGTGGCATTGCAGGGTAATATTCTGCAACTTTGAGGGCAAATTCGATATCGTACCACCAGAAGCAATAGCCCCTTTATTATTAGGTATAGATATAGATAAACAACTGACAAACATATAAAACCAAAATATACATTCCATATAATTATATTCATTTATATCATTAGTCACATGCATCTTGCATATTTACAATATCCATGTCATCGTATACATGTACATTCATGTACGACACAAGGTAAAAGCAAACTTTGTGCCTTTTTGGTCCGTGCAACCATCTGGATTCGTTCTCCGACCAACGCAGCATGTGCCTGGCGCGTCAACTAACAAAGCGAAAAGCCATCAGTACCCAGGTTCGGGCCTCCGATGAGGAGTAATACACTACATCCTGCTTGCTATTGTTATTCAAGGTGAGTATACCTCGCTTGAGGGATTAAAATAGAGTTTAGATGTCTACCGAGAGTTTGTCCCATCAGATTCCATCGGAAGGAGAGCTCCCTACCCTCCCCTTATATACATGGTGGAGGGTAGGGTTTTACGGAGAAAGATGCAATTGATGCCTCCGCCATTGTAGACTTGGGGACCAAGATGATCATAGGGGTGCTCTTGGGCCGCTCGAGACCTCTCATCTCCTTAATGGGCTTAATGCCCCCTTGGTCAACTTGGTTGACGGACACCCCTAGGGAGGCCACCCCCGATGTGTGTGGCACCATCAACCGTTCACGGGGCTGGCGTGGCCCATGCAAGACGGATCCGTGGGACCCTGGTTTTCACGGGGCCGATAAACACCATTGTGTCCACTTGCGGTTTATTCTTTCCTTCACTTGTTCTGTGCAAGCTAGTATATTATCTGATATCTTATCTAGCTTGTTGTTTTGTTAGCTTGCTATATATGTTGTCCATCTAGTTGTATATCTGGATAACCTATATTCTTGGTGTATCCCGTGAAACCGGAAAATACTCACCTATTCACCCCACCTCCCCTCTACTCGACCATACCAATCCTTTCACAAGGCATATCCTTCTAAGACCCCGATGATCTGGAGATCTTTACAACAAGACAAGGACCCGTACAGGCCTAAGGAAGAGGGGGGAGGATATTTTGGGACGAGAATTTCCTTACCCCGTGTGCAGTTGGAGCACTCATGTACCCCGTGATGACCCACAAGTGTAGGGGGTCAATCATAGTCCTTTCAATAAGTAAGAGTGTCGAACCCAACAAGGAGCAGAAGGAAGTGACAAGTGGTTTTCAACAAGGTATTTTCTACAAGCACTGAAATAGTCGGTAACATGTAGTTTGATAGCAAGATAATTTGTAACGGACAAGTAACAGTAACGGTAAATAAAGTGGAGCAAGGCAGCCCAATCCTTTTGTGGCAAAGGATAGGCCAAAACGGTCTCTTATAATAAGCAAAGTGTTATTGAGGGCACACGGGGATTTCATCTAGTCACTTTCATCATGTTGGGTTGATTCGTGTTTGCTACTTTGATAATTTGATATGTGGGTGGACCGGTGCTTGAGTGTTGTTCTTACTTGAACAAGCCTCCCACTTATGATTAACCCCCTTGCAAGCATCCACAACTATGAGAGAAGTATTAAGATAAAATCTAACCATAGCATTAAACATTTGGATCCAAATCGGTCCCTTACGAAGTAGCACGTAAACTAGGGTTTAAGCTTCTGCCATTCTAGCAACCCATCATCTAATAACTACTCCACAATGCATTCCCTTAGGCCCAAAGATGGTGAAGTGCCATGTAGTCGACGTTCACATGACACAACTAAGGGAACCATAACATACATATCATCAAAATATCGAACACATATCAAGTTCACATGATTACTTGCAACATGACTTCTCCCGTGACCTTAAGAACAAAAGTAACTACGTGCAAATAATATTCATGCTCAAGATCATAGGGGTATTAAATAGCATAATGGATCTGAACATATAATCTTTCACCAAATAAACCATATAGTAATCAACTACAAGATGTAATCAACACTACTAGTCACCCACAGGTACCAATCTGAGGTTCCGGTACAAAGATTAAACACAAGAGATGAACTAGGGTTTGAGAGGAGATGGTGATGTTGAGGATGTTGATGGAGATTGGCCTCCCAAAGATGATAAGGTTGTTGGTGATGACGATGGCTTCGATTTCCGCCTCCGGAGGGAAGTTACCCCGGCGGAATCGCTCCGCCGGAGGACAAAAGTGCTCCTACCCAACTTCTGCCTCGAGACGGCGGTGCTCCGTCCCGAAAGTCATCTCCTTTTTTTCTAGGTCAAAATGACTTATATACCAGAAGATAGGCAGCAGAGGTGGGCTGGGCTCGCCACAACCCACTAGGGCGCGCCTAGGGGGCCTGGCGCGCCCTGGTGTCTTGTGGTCACCAAGTGGCCCCCCTCTGGTAGTTATTTGTCCAGTGTTTTCATATATTCCCAAATAATTATCCGTAAATTTTTAGCTTATTTGGAGATGTGAAGAATAGGTGTCTTGACGTAGCTTTTTCAGGTCCAGAATTCCAGCTGCCGGTATTCTCCCCCTTTATGTAAACCTTGCATATTATGAGAGAAAAGGCATTAGAGTTACTCCATAAAGCATTATATGCATAAAAACATTATAAATAACAGTAAAAAGCGCAAAATGGACGTATCACCCCGCAAATTGTACACGTACGGACATCGCTTTCACTGTTAATTTGATTCCTAGAATAGTCCTGAGCCAAACAAAAGACGTTCGAAAGGCGTCAAAGACATCTTCTGTTACCTGCAAGGGACCGAAGATCTTGCCCTATTTTGTAGAAGGAATCAAGACGTGATGTTGATAGGCTATGACGATGTTGGGTACCTGTCGGACCCGCATACTTCTAAGTCATAGACAAGATATGTTTTTCTTTGTGGTGGAACTACATTTTCTTGGAAATCATCCAAGTAAAGTCTTTTATAAACTTTCACGAACAACTCCGTAATCATAGCACTATACAAAGCATCACGAGTGCGTGTATGGCTTCGGCGGATGACCGGCCACATTCCGCAGACGTGTGGATTGAACAACGTGTTGGGGAACGTAGCAGAAATTCAAAAAATTTCCTGCGTGTCACCAAGATCTATCTATGGAGAGACTAGCAACGAGAGAGAGGGGAGTGCATCTACATACCCTTCTAGATCGCTAAGCGGAAGCGTTCAAGAGAACGGGGTTGAAGGAGTCGTACTCGTCGTGATCCAAATCACCGGAGATCCTAGTGCCGAACAGACGGCACCTCCGCATTCAACACACGTACAGCCTGGTGACGTCTCCCATGCCTTGATCCAGCAAGGAGAGAGGGAGAGGTTAGGGAAGACTCCATCCAGCAGCAACACGATGGCGTGGTGGTGGTGGAGGAGCGTGGCAATCCTGCAGGGCTTCGCCAAGCACCGCGGGAGAGGAGGAGAAAGAGAGGTAGGGCTGCGCCAACAGGAGAAGAACTTCGTCTCTTGGGGTGCCCCTTTGCCTCCACTATATTTAGGAGGAGAGGGAGGGCTGCGCCCCCGCCTAGGGTTCCCTCCCTAGGGGTGGCGGCAGCCCCAATCCCCATCTGGGTGGCGGCCAAGGGGGGGGGAGAGGGAAACTTGCCCCCCAAGTAAGGTGGGTGCGCCCCCTCCCCAAACCCTAGGCGCACCAGCCCACTTGGGGCTTGTCCCCTCCCGCACTTGGCCCATGCTGCCCTCTGGGGCCGGTGGCCCCACTTGGTGGATCCCAGTGACCCTCCCAATGGTCCCAGTACGTTACCGATAACACCCGAAACTTTTCCGGTGACCAAAACAGGACTTCCCATATATAAATCTTTACCTCCGGACCATTCTGGAACTCCTCGTGACATTCAGGATCTCATTCGGGACTCCGAACAACATTCGGTAACCACGTATATCTATTCCCTATAACCCTAGCGTCATCAAACCTTAAGTATGTAGACCCTACGGGTTCGGGAACCATGCAGACATGACCGAGACGTTCTCCGGTCAATAACCAACAGCGGGATCTGGATACCCATGTTGGCTCTCACATGTTCCACGATGATCTCATCGGATGAACCACGATGTCAAGGACTCAATCGATCCCGTATACAATTCCCTTTGTCTAGCGGTATTGTATTTGCCCGAGATTCGATCGTCAGTATCCCGATACCTTGTTCAATCTCGTTACCGGCAAGTCTCTTTACTCATTCCGTAACACATCATCCCGTGATCAACCCCTTGGTCACATTGTGCACATTATGATGATGTCCTACCGAGTGGGCCCAGAGATACCTCCGTTCACACGGAGTGACAAATCCCAGTCTCGATTCGAGCCAACCCAACAGACACTTTCAGAGATACCCGTAGTTCACCTTTATAGCCACTCAGTTACGTTGTGACGTTTGGTACACCCAAAGCATTCTTACGGTATCCGGGAGTTGCACAATCTCATGGTCTAACGAAATGATACTTGACATTAGAAAAGCTTTAGCATATGAACTACACAATCTTTGTGCTAGGCTTAGGATTGGGTCTTGTCCATCACATCATTCTCCTAATGATGTGATCCCGTTATCAACGACGTCCAATGTCCATGGTCAGGAAACCGTAACCATCTATTGATCAATGAGCTAGTCAATTAGAGGCTTACTAGGGACATGGTGTTGTCTATGTACCCATACATGTATCCGAGTTTCCTATCAATACAATTATAGCATAGATAATAAATTATTATCATGAACAAAGAAATATAATAATAATAACTAATTTATTATTGCCTCTAGGGCATATTTCCAACACAACGTACAAACCCCTACCATTATATATGAAGATAATGCTACTTGTGTTGCACAAGACCAAATTGGTTATGTGAAGAGTAACATCATGAAGCATATTAGTCCCAAGTTCTTCTATGCACATGAGATGCAGAAGTTGAACGAGGTGAGAATTTTGCACAAATCCAGATGGGTTATGTGAAGAGTAACCTTACTAAGTCTTGTGACAACCTTACTGATTTGATCACTAAATCACAATTGGCATCATCCTTCAAGAGATGTATGCGTGTAATTGTTATGATGAGATTTGGGGAGATACAAGGTTTAGGAGGAGAAAGCACATACGCATCCTTAAAATATCATTCCCGATGATCGAGTGCTCAACTGGATGGCTTGATGGTTGAGTGGATTGTACTCTTTTTTCCTTGATTGGGTGTTCCTCATGTTTTTCACACAAGGTTTTTGACAAGGCAATTCGTGCAATACAACAACGTATACTATGCGATCTTTCTCCATATTTTTTCCACTAGATTTTCCAGAGTTTTGAGCCATGGATATACAGATAGTTGACCAAGGGGGAGTGTTGGGAAACTTGGGCCTTTGATGAAGCCCATTAAGGACCAAGTTCATCCACTTAACGTTAAAGTGGGCACTTATCCCCACCCTTTAGTTATATAAAGAGGAAAGCACCTCATTGTACGTACACTTGATCAATGAGCAATAAAGAGAGCTTCTTCGTGTCAATTTTACTTTCTATGCCTATGTTTGATTGACTCTTCCTGCGACAGTCCCGCTCTACAACCATTGGACCGTACTCACCAGCAGAGGTTGTGGAACAGTTATGTTCATATGAGGGATTCTCTAGCGGGTGGTTGTCTCTTGGCATGTATGCCATGAAACAGTTTGGATTTTAATTTACCTTGATCGTGTTGTGTGGGTAGGTACCTCCATGGAGAATCGCCTTCTTTGGCAATTGGTGGCACAACACATAGTGTTCAGTTCGGTGGTGCTATCCCGAGTATTAAGTCTCGAGATCCAGAGTGAAAACCTTGGGTATGGCCTATGATGGTTGCACATGGTAATGACTGTGTTTACACATTGTTAACTTTGTTGAATGCATTGCTTTGGATAATCTCAGACGTACTCATCAAGGTGAAAATCCTATATCTAACCTCCAATGCTTTGATCCAGCAATGGCGGTGCATGCATGATGTTCCCTTGATGAAGGTGCTGCTTTCATAGAACCTTTTCGATAGTTCGTGTGTCGTCCAGGGCAGTGGATGCTATTGCTGCTAGTTTGCCATTTGTGTGTCATTGATCGTGTCACCTCTCTTCTTTTTATGTTTTTGGTTTTGTCTATCCTCAGTGTCTCAACTAGGTCTTGATATTATGTCGGTGCAGAGTGGTTAATTTATATCATCTCCATATTAATATATTACCCTTTGCAAAAAGACATACACATGTACCACCAAGAAGTGTTATGGCCCCATTTTTGACCTCCTTGATGCTTGAGGATGTGGTGGTCAGCGCAATAGTCACACTAGAAGGCGATCGGAAACCTAGGAGGAGGAGTGCGGGGCATGGGAGGAGGCTCGGGTGGTGGTGGCCGCAAGATTTGGCTCGGTGGCGGGAGGAGATTCAGGAGGCATCAACAAAATAAGTAATTTTACTAGTGCCGGTATGTACAGGTGGGCAATCCACCATCCGTCACTTTCGTCGAGATTCGTGCAAATTTTATACTCTATTTTCATATATCAGATTACACATAGCAATACATGTACTAGTGTCAGATATTGTCAGCTTTTACAAAAAGGAGACAGTAAGAGTGGAGAGAACGGTGCATGCATGCATGCATTCTCTCACACCATACATACATCATGCATTTTATTTCTATCCTCATATTTTTAATTGATTCATATCTTTTGAACCAAATGTCGATTACTGAAACTTTTTGTACATTTCAATTCATGGTGACAAGACCTTCACAACAAGATCAATTTTGGTTATGTTTGAAATATATTTTATTTTATATATTTCAATTAGCCTTGAAATCACTTTAATAAAGCATTTCATAAAACTTTTTTCTAGTTTTTCGCTCATTTTCACCAAATGGCATATGGAACTCACAAAGACACGGATATGTTTGATATATTAGTAAAATAGAAGTTAAATATATTCTTAATAATAAATTCTGCATAATGAAACAACCATATTCTCATATTTCAAATAACCAATTTCAAAAAAATTGACACAATGGAATAAGCAGCTTGACAAACATACTAAAAAAATTGAGTGGAATAGATGGACCACAACGCTACAATTTAGAGTGTTTGAAATAGTCAATTTCACATATTTAAAATAACATAGTTCACTAGTTTTTTTCTCGGTTATCTTTGAAATCACTTTCATAAAACATAAGTTGTTCCGCTATTTCATAAAAGGGTTTTTGTGTGTTTTGCTAATTTCAGAATTTATTTCGCTCATTTAAACAAATTGGCTCTCTTCATAAGACATATCTCGCTTATTTCAAAAATTATATTTCACTCATTTCAAAAATTATTTCACTCATTCAAACAATGATTTCACTCAATTCATAAAATTGGTTTCGCTGAATTAAAAAACCTATTTCAGAAAAAAAATCATATGTATGCAAAACGGATTTCACTCATTTGGAAAAACTAGCTTCACTCAATTCAAAAAACCTATTTAACTTCTTCAGAAAACTGATTTCACTCGTTTCAAATATTCAAACTTAAACATGTTTAAATGTATTCAAGAGGGGTCTCATTCTAAAGGTCTTGGCGCTAGGAGTTCAAATATATATATAAAATCAAAAACAAAATTGTGGCTTAAAAATATGGTTGATTTAAATTAGCGAAGATTGATTAAGTATGTTTGTTGCCTGGGAGAGGAGAGAGTCAATATATTTTATTCTTCTATGCTTGTACCTTTTTGCAGAGAATACGGGAGATGGGTTGCCACCATACCGGGGTATACATATGGATGAGCCCCACTTAGGTACAGATCATAAAGCATTTTAATGGTGGATGCAGTGGTAAAAAGATGTTTGCGATGCATAAGAGCATCTACAGCCGGACTTGGCAAATCTGGCCCCTCAAACGGCCGCGGACGCGCCCGGGCGCGTCCGAGGGCACTGACCGGGCACCTCTCAAATGTTGCGCTGCACATCCACATGCCACAAATTTTCGATCCTCAAATCCATGAAATCCATGCGCGTCGGTCATACGATACAAACTGTCCGAATGTCAAAGTTCGAAACAAAGCAAAGAAAATCATGGTTCAACAAACCGGACATGGCAAAATGAAATCAACGTCCGAGCGTGGCGGATGGCCTCAGATTACTGGCTAGGCGCCTGCTCCTGCTCTTCCTGCTCTGCTTGCATTTGGGCTGCCTGCTCCGTCTGCATCCGGGCTGCCTCCTCTGACTGCATCCAGGCCCCAGCCGCCCTCGCCGCCTCGTACTTCCTACGGTCGTTGATCTTCATCTTCTTGTCCACAAGCCACTTCTTCGCATGCTCATCATAGAGGGTCTCGTCCGCCAACATGATCCACACATCTTCCGCATCCCGTGTGAATTGCAACCTCTCCTTCTCAAGCTCTATGTCACCAAATGTATTGGCCTTCTCGAGCTCCCATTTGATAGCCGCTTGTTGCTTCTCGAGCTCGATCTTCTCAATCTCAATTTCCAGCTTCTTCTCTGCCCTCTTCCGGTCCCACCCCATTCTTTCCTTTCGCGCATTCAACATGAGCTTGTACCTGATACGTCTCCAACGTATCTATAAATTTTGATTGTTCCATGCTATTATATTACCCCTTTTGGATGCTTATGGGCTTTATTTTACATATTTATATCATTTTTGGGACTAACCTACTAACCGGAGGCCCAGCCCGTATTGCTGTTTTTTGCCAATTTCAGTATTTCGAAGAAAAGGAATATCAAACGGAGTCCAAATAGAATGAAACCTTCGGGAGCGTGATTTTTGGACCAAACGTGATCCAGAGGACTTGGAGTGCAAGTCAAGAAGCAATCGAGGAGGCCAGGAGATAGGAGGGCGCGCCCACCCCTCCTGGGCGCGCCCCCTGTCTCCTGGGCCCCTCGAGAGGCCACCGACATACTTCTTCCTCCTATATATACCTACGTACCCCGAAAACATCCAGGGAGCCATCAAAACACAATTTCCACCACCGTAACCTTCTGCATCCGTGAGATCCCATCTTGGAGCCTTTGACGGCGCTCCGCTGGAGGGAGAATCGACCATGGAGGGCTTCTACATCAACACCATAGCCCCTCCGATGAGTTGTGAGTAGTTTACCACAGACCTTCGGGTCCATAGTTATTAGCTAGTTGGCTTATTCTCTCTTTTTGGATCTCAATACAATGTTCTCCCCTCTCTTGTGGAGATCTATTCAATGTAAACTCTTTTTGCAGTGTGTTTGCCGAGATCCGATGAATTGTGGGTTTATGATCAAGTTTAGCTATGAGAAATATTTGAATCTTCTCTGAATTCTTTTATGTATGATTGAGTTATCTTTGCAAGTCTCTTTGAATTATCAGTTTGGTTTGGCCTACTAGATTGATCTTTCTTGCCATGGGAGAAGTGCTTAGCTTTGGGTTCAATCTTGCGGTGTCCTTACCCAATGACAGAAAGGGTTGCAAGGCACGTATTGTATTGTTGCCATCGAGGATAAAAAGATGGGGTTTATATCATATTGCTTGAGTTTATCCCTCTACATCATGTCATCTTTCTTAATGCGTTACTTTATTCTTATGAACTTAATACTCTAGATGCATGCTGGATAGCGATCGATGTGTGGAGTAATAGTAGTAGATGCAGGCAGGAGTCGGTCTACTTGTCACGGATGTGATGCCTATATACATGATCATGCCTAGATAATTTCATAATTATTCGCTTTTCTATCAATTGATCGACAGTAATTTGTTCACCCACCGTAATACTTATGCTATCTTGAGAGAAGCCACTAGTGAAACCTATGGCCCCCGGGTCTATCTTTTATCATATAAGCTTTCAATCTACTTTTATTTGCATCTTTACTTTTTGCATCTATATTATAAAATACCAAAAATATATTTATCTTATCATACTATCTCTATCAGATCTCACTTTCGCAAGTGGCCGTGAAGGGATTGACAACCCCTTTATTGTGTTGGTTGCGAGTTCTTTGTTTGTTTGTGTAGGTGCGTGGGACTTTTGAGGAGCCTCCTACTGGATTGATACCTTGGTTCTCAAAAACTGAGGGAAATACTTACGCTACTATTGCTGCATCACCCTTTCCTCTTCAAGGAAAACCAACGCAAGCTCAAGACATAGCAAGAAGGATTTCTGGCGCCGTTGCCGGGGAGGTTTTCGCTCAAGTCAAGACATACCAAGTACCCATCACAAACTCATCTCCCTCGCATTTACATTATTTGCCATTTGCCTCTCATTTTTCTCTCTCCCACTTCACCCTTGCCATTTTATTTGCCCTCTCTTTCCCAATCTCCTCCTATCTTTTCCATTCGCCTCCCCGTTGCCATGGCCGAATCAAAAAGAACTAAGGGTCCTCTCCCGGGTCCTAGTACCTTGGATAACCCCTCTATCCTCTCTAAGCTCATAAATAATGATGCTATGGAAAGACCCACCGGGGTCACCAATGAGAGCTTAAATAATTTTGATGAAGATGACTCCGGAATTTTTCATCATTTGCTTGATGAGTCTTTAAAAGATGCTTGGGATAGGTTATTAAGGATTCGGGCTAGTTATGTGCCACAATATCAAATTGAAGTTTACTTAAAAAGTTTCTATGTTGGCTTGCCCGCTTCTTTCAAACAAGTTCTCGATTCTATTTTTGAAGAAGGTTTTCTTGAAGGGGATGCTATAGATACCTGTGAAAAAATGAAAACCATATTTGGGCATCCTATGAATGATAAGGTTGATTCAACTACTCTCTTGTGCTTTTATCAAAATGAAATTATCAAAGAGATGAAGTCTAGCTTAGATACAAATTTCCGTAACATGCTTAATCTTACTTCATCCATTAATGGCAATGTGCTTACCCTAAATATAAGAATGAATGCCATAGAAAGAGATCCTCTTTTTCCTTTCTGAGTGCCAAAGATGGCACTACTTATATCTATCTTCGCTTTTATGCCTAGCTAGGGGCGTTAAACGATATCGCTAGTTGGGAGGCAACCTAATTTTCTTTGTGTTTTTTGTTTTTGTTCCTGTTTAGTAGTAAATTTTGCATCTACTTTCTGTTTAGATGTGTTTTCATGTTTTAATTAGTGTTTGTGCCAAGTAGAACCTATAGGATAACCTATGATGATAGTTGATTTGATTCTGCTGAAAAACAGAAACTTTGCGCTCCCGAGAAAAAAATTCAATAAATGACAGAAATGTGCTTTTGCATTGATAATTTTTTATTCTGATCAATAAACAAATTTTCCAGGACTTCCTATTTTGGTAGGATTTTTAGAGTTCCAGAAGTTTGCGTTAGTTACAGATTGCTACAGATTGTTCTGTTTTTGACAGATTCTGTTTTTCGTGTGTTGTTTGCTTATTTTGATGCATCTATGGCTAGTATTAATGGTATGAACCATAGAGAACTTGGAATACAGTAGGTTTAACATCAAAATAAATAAAGAATGAGTTCATTACAGTACCTTATGTGGTGGTTTT
This sequence comes from Triticum aestivum, assembly GCF_018294505.1. NCBI lineage: Eukaryota > Viridiplantae > Streptophyta > Magnoliopsida > Poales > Poaceae > Triticum > Triticum aestivum. The sequence continues at coordinate 67,273,180 of NC_057795.1, read as the reverse complement.
GTTTTCTTTCACTAACGGAGCTTATAAGATTTCCTGTTGAGTTTTGTGTCGTGAAGTTTTCAAGTTTTGGGTAAAGCTTTGATGGACTATGGAATAAGGAGTGGCAAAAGCCTAATCTTGGGGATTCCCAAGGCACTCCAAGATATTCAAGAATAGCCAAAAGCCTAAGCTTGGGGATACCCCGGGAAGGCATCCCCTCTTTCGTATTCGTTCATTGGTTACGTTACTTGAAGCTATATTTTTATTCGCCACATGATATGTGTTTTGCTTGGAGCGTCGTGTATTATATTAGTCTTTGCTTTTTAGTTTACCACAATCATCCTTGTTGTACACACCTTTTTGGAGAAGCCTACTTGATTGAATTTATTAGAATTTGCTATGTGCTTCACTTATATCATTTGAGCTTGATAGTTTTTGCTCTAGTGCTTCACTTATATCTTTTAGAGCACGTCGATGGCTTAATTTTATAGAAATTGCTAGTCTCTCTTGATTCACTTATATTATTTTGAGAGTCTTTTAGAACAGCATGGTATTTTCTATGGTTATAAATTGGTCCTAGAATGGTAGGCATCCAAGTTGGGTATAATAAAAACTATCATAGGAAGTGAATTGGATGCTATGATCAATTTGATACTTGATAATTGTTTTGAGATATGGAGGTAGTGATATTAAAGTCATGCTAAATGGGTGATTATGAATTTAAAGAATGCTTGCATTGAAGTTAGCAAGTCCCGTAGCATGCACGTATGGTTAAAGTTGTGTAACAAATTTGAAACATGGAGTGTACCTGGCTTGTGCATCCTTATGAGTGGCGGTCAGGGACGAGCGATGGTCTTTTCCTACCAATCTATCCCTCTAGGAGCATGCGCGTAGTGCTTGATTTTTGATGACTTCTAAATTTTGGCAATAAGTATATGAGTTCTTTTGACTAATGTTGAGTCCATGGATTATACGCTCTTTTACATTTCCACCATTCCTATCCTCTTCGGTACCGTGCATTGCCCTTTCTCACCTTGAGAGTTGGTGCAAACTTCACCGGTGCATCCAAACCCCGTGATACGATACGCTCTATCACACATAAACCTCCTTATATCTTCCTCAAAACAGCCACCATACCTACCTATTATGGCATTTCCATAGCCATTCCGAGATATATTGCCATGCAACTTTCCACCATTTCGTTCATCATTATCATGACATACTTTACTTTTGTCATATTGCCATTGCATGATCATGTAGTTGACATCGTATTTGTGGCAAAGCCACCATGCATAATTTTTCATACATGTCACTCTTGATTCATTGTACCATCCCGGTACACCACCGGAGGCATTCATATAGAGTCATATCTTGTTCTAGTTTTGAGTTGTAATTCATAGTAATCAATGAAAGTGTGATGATCATCATTATTAGAGCATTGCCCAAAAAGGAAATGAAAGAAAAATAAAAAAAGAAATGCCAAAAAAAGGAAAGGTCAAAGAAAAGAAAAAAGAAAAAAAGAAAAAAGAAAAAAGAAAATAATAAAATAAATAAAAGGGGCAATGTTACTATCTTTTTTCACACTTGTTCTTCAAAGTAGCACCATGTCCTTCATATAGTGAGTCTCATATCTTGTGCTTCAAAGTAGCACCATGTTTTTCATATAGTGAGTCTCATATGTTGTCACTTTCATATACTAGTGGGAATTTTCATTATATAACTTGGCTTGTATATTCCTACGATGGGCTTCCTCAAATGCCCTAGGTCTTAGTGAGCAAGCAAGTTGGATGCACACCCACTAGTTTTCTTTTTTTGAGTATTCATTTATAGCTCTAGTGCATCCGTTGCATGGCAATCCCTACTCCTCATGTTGACAACAATTGATGGGCATCTCCATAGCCCGTTGATTATCCTCGTCAATGTGAGACTTTCTCCTTTTTGTCTTCTCCACACAATCCCCATCATCATATTCTATTCCATCCATAGTGTTATATCCATGGCTCACGCTCATGTATTGCGTGAAGGTTGAAAAAGTTTGATATTATTTAAGTACGAAACAATTGCTTGGCTTGTAATCGGGGGTGTAGAATTTGGGAACATCTTTGTGTGACGAAAATGAAGCATAGCCTAACTATATGATTTTGTAGGGATGAACTTTCTTTAGCCATGTTATTTTGAGAAGACATGATTGCTTTGATTAGTATGCTTGAAGTGTTACTATTTCTTATATCAATATGAACTTTTATTTTGAATCATTTGGATCTAAACATTCATGCCACCATAAAGAAAATTACGTTGAGAATTATACTAGGTAGCATTCCACATCAAAAATTCTGTTTTTATCATTTACCTACTCGAGAACGAGCAGTAATTAAGCTTGGGGGTGCTTGATACGTCTCCAATGTATCTATAATTTTTTATTATTCCATGCTATTATATTACCCTTTTTGGATGTTTATGGGCTTTACTTTACATATTTATATCATTTTGTGACTAACCTACTAACCGAAGGCCCAGCCCGTATTGTTGTTTTTTTTTGCCTATTTCAGTATTTCGAAGAAAAGGAATATCAAACGGAGTCCAAACGAAATGAAACCTTCGGAGCGTGATTTTTGGAACGAACGTGATCCAGAGGACTTGGAGTGCAAGTCAAGAAGCAATTGAGGCGGCCAGGAGATAGAAGGGCGAGCCCACCCCTCCTGGGCGCGCCCCTGTCTCTTGGGCCCCTCGAGCGACCACCGACGTACTTCTTCCTCCTATATATACCTACGTATCCCGAAAACATCCAGGGAGCCACCGAAACACAATTTCCACCGCCGTAACCTTCTGTATTCGCGAAATCCCATCTTGGAGCCTTCGTCGGTGCTCCGTCGGAGGGGGAATCGACCACGGAGGGCTTATACATCAACACCATAGCCCCTCCGATAAGTTGTGAGTAGTTTACCACAGACCTTCGGGTCCATAGTTATTAGCTAGTTGGCTTCTTCTCTCTTTTTGGATCTCAATACAATGTTCTCCCCCTCTCTTGTGGAGATCTATTCGATGGAAACTCTTTTTGCGGTGTGTTTGACGAGATCCGATGAATTGTGGGTTTATGATCAAGTTTATCTATGAGAAATATTTGAATCTTCTCTGAATTCTTTTATGTATGATTGAGTTATCTTTGCAAGTCTCTTTGAATTATTAGTTTGGTTTGGCCTACTAGATTGATATTTCTTGCCGTGGGAGAAGTGCTTAGCTTTGGGTTCAATCTTGCGGTGTCCTTACCCAGTGACAGAAAGGGTTGTAAGGCACGTATTGTATTGTTGCCATCGAGGATAAAAAGATGGGGTTTATATCATATTGCTTGAGTTTATCCCTCTACATCATGTCATCTTTCTTAATACGTTACTCTGTTTTTATGAACTTAATACTCTAGATGCATGTTGGATAGCGGTCGATGTGTGGAGTAATAGTAGTACATGCAGGCAGGAGTCGGTCTACTTGTCACAGATGTGATGCCTATATACATGATCATGCCTAGATAATTTCATAATTATTCGCTTTTCTATCAATTGATCGACAGTAACTTGTTCACCCACCGTAATACTTATGCTATCTTGAGAGAAGCCACTAGTGAAACCTATGGCCCCCGGGTCTATCTTTTATCATATAAGCTTTCAATCTACTTTTATTTGCATCTTTACTTTTTGCATCTATACTATAAAATATCAAAAATATATTTATCTTATCATACTATCTCTATCAGATCTCACTTTCGCAAGTGGCCGTGAAGGGATTGACAACCCCTTTATTGTGTTGGTTGTGAGTTCTTTGTTTGTTTGTGTAGGTGCGTGGGACTTTTGAGGAGCCTCCTACTGGATTGATACCTTGGTTCTCAAAAACTGAGGGAAATACTTACGCTATTATTGCTGCATCACCCTTTCCTCTTCAAGGAAAACCAACGCAAGTTCAAGACGTAGCAATACCTTGGTTCTCAAAAACTGAGGGAAATACTTTGATTAGCATGTATTGTATGTTTATAAAATCAGTATACAAACATAAAAAATAAAATTATTTTGTAAGACAGAACGACGATGCCATTTATACATGTTCAATCCATGTACTTTGATATATTTTAAGATCAAAGTCATGCATCAAAGGCCGTGCAAAGTCAATTGCGCCTTACATTTTAATAAATGGTTTGCATTTTTACATCATAAACATTTTTTGTACACTTTTAACATTTTCTGTACGCCTTTAACATTTTTTAAGTAGATGATTAACATCTGTATTATCCGTGGTCAACATTTTTCTAAATATATATTTTTATATTCAAAGTTTTTTAATGCACATTCTATATTTTCTGTATACACCACGAACATTTGTATTGTACACCTTTAACATTTTAAAAATAGATGGTGAACATTTTCTCTACTTTTTATGTTTGATGACTACTTTTTTCATACACAGTGTATATTTTCGGTATATATAAGGAACATTTTTTATACATGTTTAACTTTTTTGGAATATATTATTTACATTTTTTAAATGTCTGATTAACATTTTTTAAATACATGATCAACTTTTTTAATACACGTAACATGTTGTTTAGACATTTTTCGTATACACAAGACAAAAAAATCTGTACACATTTTACATTTTTTAAATGCTAGATAATATTTATTCAAAAAATTGTGCAGAGTGCTTCTGATAATATATATATATATATATATGTGTGTGTGTGTGTGTGTGTGTGTGTGTGTGTGTGTGTGTGTGTGTGTGTGTGTGTGTGTGTGTGTGTGTGTGTGTGTGTGTGTGTGTGTATGTATTTGGAGCATTTGGAAGTATAATATTTTTAAAAACGAGCAAAAAAATGTGAACAAAAAATAACAGAAAGAGGGAGTGCCTTGTGGCCTCCCGCACACTCGGCTAGCCCAATTAGGGATGCGCCTGATGCGTCACGCGTGCTAAGTCTGGCGCTTCCTATTTTGCGATTCAGACGCCACAAACAGGCGTTTGAAGCGCACCACCACTGCTGCGAGCTGGGTCTGTCCATGTATCTTCTGTTTTTTTTTTGTTTAAACGTTCAAAAAAGGTGCGCCACCGAAGTCTGAACTCACAATCAGTTCCTCCGAAGCAAACGACGGTAACCACTACAACATCCAATAATTACTGCTTTATAACTTGTTTTTTTTATTTCTAGTTGTCTCTTTAGTCGCAGTTGCTGGTCATTTCTTGGGAGGTTTTATTCGGTTTTCTTTGTTTTCCTTTTGTTCTTTTTTCGTTTTTATTAATGCACGATTTCTTTAAATTCATGCTTTATAAAATTCATGATTTTCTAAAAAAAATAAGAACTTGATGAACTTTTTTGGAAATGTGAAGAACTCTTTTCAAATTTTATGAACTTTTTTTATATTCCATGGAATTTTTTTTCAAATTTGATAGATTGTTTTTCATCCAGTGAACTTTTTTTAATCTGATGAACTTTTTTCCAAAATTTTGAACTATTTTTGGAAATTTCATGCACATTTTTGAATTCAAGAATTTTTCAAGAAAAAATCTTTTTTTTCGTAATTCAATAGTTGACCGGTCAACCACGACCAGTCAGCAGTAAGCGAACGATTCCACACCAAAATGATGTGACCAGCTACGCACCCCCCTTTCGGCCTGGGCCCAAGAGTGTGGCTGCCTGGGCACTATATCCCCTAGTTGGCGCCAAAGGTGCTGACTAGGAGCTCCCGCGGGAGCTCTTAATGGGCGCTCTAAGCGCCGGTTGCCACTACAGGCGCTCGCATACGATGCACAGCATGCCGGCCCGGCACCTGCTCAAAAAAAGGAAAACGAGGGAAAAGTTAAAAAATTGTGTGAAAGCTGGGTTTCGAACTCAGCATCGCACGTGTATCGACTAACGCAAGAAATACTAAAGCAAACACATTATGTTGTTCTGCTACTAGAAAAAAGTGCTAGTTAACCTTTCTTTCAGTGAAATATTAACTTAAATCAGAAAACTAGTTGAAAAGTTCATTGATTTTGAAAAAAAACCGTTCATCAAATTTGAATAGTTCATCAATTTTTTTTAAAAAGTTCACAAATTTTAAAAAGTTTCATCAAGTTTGAAGAAAAGTTCATCGATTTGGAAAAGGTTCATCAATTTAGAAAAAGAAAACATGGAATTTGAAAAAAAAGTTCATTCAATTTGAAAAAATTTCATCAAATTTTAAAAAAGTTCATCGAAATTGAAAAAAGTTCATCGAAATTGAAAAAAGTTCATCCAATTTGAAAAAATTTTATCGGATTTAAAAAAAATGCATCTAATTTGAAACATACAAAGTTCATGCATTTCCAGAAAAATAAAAAACAAAGAAGAAAAATTGAAAACGAAAAAGATGAAAAAAGAAAGAAGAAAACAGAAAGAAGAAAAAAGAAAAAAGAAAATAGGGAGTCGCTGCTTTTTATAGCGTTCTATATTTAAAGAAGGGAAAAGAAATTATACAGTCACGGAACGGACGATGGCCAGTTGGTTACCTCGATTTGTATGAAACGTAGAGGTTGAGAGTTCCAAACTCAATGGGACAGATTTGTAGTATTACCGAAAGAGAATAAAGTCTATATGGGCCATCCCAGCGCAGCGCGGGGGTGTGCGCCAATTTGCGTAAAACCGAAGAAACCGGCGCTAAAGGCACTGTTTAGGATTTGCCCATGAAAACGGCGTGCCTAAACTGAAGCTAGGCCTGCTGACGCCGCAGTTTGGGCCGTTCCTTGGGTGCTTTGTTTGTTTCTTCTATTTTCAGATTTTTTTATTTTCTTTTTTCTGTTTCTGGTTCTATTTATTTACTTTTCTTTTCCCTTTCTATTTTTCCTTTATTCTTCTTCTTTTCATTTTGGTTATATTATACAAACTTCATTGCGTGTTATAACAATGTTCATCATATATTTAGTAGATATTCACGGTATATTACAAAAAATTCATCATGCATTATGAAAATGATCATCATATATTAGAGATTGTTCAACGAATATACAAATGTTAATTGTGTTTTTGAATTTTGTTAATTTATATTCCACAAATGTTCACTGTGTATTCAAAAATTGCTCAACGTATATGACAAAAATGTTCAATGCGTATCAAAAGTTATTAAACGCATACATTCAAATTTATTTTCAAAAATATTCATCATAAATTTAGAAAATTCATCGTATAATAAAAAACCATCGTGTATCATTTAAAATGTTCATCATATATTAAGAAAATGTTCAACGTATATTACAATTTGTTCAATGTGTGTTTTCCAAAATTTTGTCAAAATAAGCTCGTTGCTTAATCTCTTGCACCACTAATCTATCTCCAAAACTCCTGATGTTGATCGGTTAGTAACACTTGTTCACGAGAGGGAGCTCAAGAGTTTGAGCTCCCGCTAGCGCATGACTTTTGGGTGATTTGCTTTTATGCATCTGGAGCTCGTTACCTTCAAATGGGCCAGTCCGTTCGCCCCTGCCTCCAGCGAAGGCTCAACCGGCAAATAGGAGCTCTCAAGCGAGACATAGCTCGCTCGTTTGGTTATCTAGCATGGAAGTTCGACTGTTTTTCTGATGACAAATTTCTCAAGTTAATTGTTAAAGCAAAATGAAAGAATGTACGAAAAGGAATTGGATTATATATTTCATGGTTGAACAAGCTATAATGTATGTGAAAAGAACAAGTAGAATTGAGAATAGATAATAAATACATGCAACACTACTTCCTGGAAATTGAGAAAGACTTGGGATAATTTTTAAACAAGTTATAGTAGTTAAAAAATTGGATGGTCTTTTACTGAAATAGAGGGTCTTATTTTGTTGTTTGCTGTCAAGAAATTGGAAAAACCCTAAAAAATGAAAGAATTGTTTGGGAATTAATTATAAAATAGAAAGATGAAGGAAACAAATGAAGATTCACCAAATTGTGATACATTGCTTTACATTTTGATGTACATTTTAGTACTCCCCACATTTTTAACCAAAATCATGCAATGCTGAAGTACTTCACTTGAACATCCAGTATCCTGCAACCGAGAGCACGACTGAGTTAGGTATTTATCATATGGTTAATATGGAGAAAATAAAAAATGGATTGCATCTTTTTTCCAGTGGTAGCAGAATAATGGCATGTCTTTGTAATAATGACTTCACTATAGGTAGCCATCTGAAACCTTAGCTGTTATAGTCGTGAATTATTACACTATTTAAATATGGTTAATTAGATTTGTGTTGGTGAACTAAATTTGTATTTGGTGAAAGTAAAAAATCTATTTGGTGAATTTAAAAATATGAATTTGGTATGTGTAAACTAAATTGGAATTGGGTAAAAAGTAATTGAATTTCATGTGAAGTAATTTTAGCAAAGTGTGAACTAATTTTCAATTGGGTGAACTAAATTTATTATTGATGAAATTCATTTGAGTTGGTGTTTTTTTTAAATTGGTGGATGGATTCATTTTGAAATAGGTGAACAAATTTTGAACTAGGTTAACTAAAAAGGTACTCCCTCTATAAAAAAATATAAGATGTTTTAGTGACTTGAAAACAGTCTCTAAAATATGTTATATTGTTTAGAGAGGGAGTATTTGTTGACATAATTTTGTCTTTGGAGAACTATATTTCAATTTGGTGAAATAATTTTATATTTGGTGTATTATACTTGAAATGGGTGAGCTAATGAATTAGCGAACTACTTTTATAATTGCTTTTGGTGAAACAATTGGATAGGATGTGCTAAATTTGAATTTGTTGAGATAAATTTGAATTTTGGTGAGCTAAGTTTGAATTTTGTATTTGGTTTGATTGAACTAATTTGGAATTGAGTGAAGTATTTTTTTCTTATGTGTTTAAAATTTGAATTTGAGGAACCAAATTTGTAAACTAAATTAATGAACTAGTTTGGGATTGGGTGAACTAAAAATTGAATTTGGTTTTGAGTGAGCTAGTTTTGTGGTTAGCGAGTTATTAAAAAAACAATTGGCATACTAAATTTGAATTGGTGAACTTTAGTTTGTACAGATTAGTATTATTGTACTAAATTTGAATTTGGTGAACTTAAAAAATTTAATTTGATTTGTTTGAAAAAAAATTTAATTGCAAACCTTTTTGAATTGGCTAAAAAGGTTGAATTGGGTGAAATAAATTTGAATTGAATGAAGTAATTTTGTATTTGGAGAATAATAATTTTGAATTGAGTGAACTAATTTTGTAATTAGTGAGGACAATTTTGAATTGAGTGAACTAATTTGTTAATTGGTTTGGATGAACTAAATTCGAATTGGGTGAAATAAGTTTGTACTTGGTGAACTAATTTTGAATTCAATGAAATAAATTTAAATTTGGTGACCTTTTTTATGTATTTCTTGAACAAGATTTTAATTGAAATTTGAATATTTTGAACTGTTGAGAACAAGATTTGAATTTGGTGAACTATTTTTGGATATTCTAAAATAGATATGAGTTTTTTTACAAAATATTTGAATTTGTTCATGTTTCTAAAATTTCATGAAAAAAGTTATAATTTTTGTGAACTTTTCTAGAATACCGTTGACAAGATTTGAATTTGGTGAACAAAGTATTGAGTAACTTGAACAATTTTTTAGTTTGGTGAACCTTTTTTCAAGATATGGTTGTAACATCCTGATGTTTAGAATGTTTAATAAAAAGTTTTCTGAAAAGTAGGGCTTGAAAATTTCATTTGTTTTATTTGGTTAATGCATGCCTAAATGAGATTATATAATTTCAAGGGTTTAATTTAAACTAGATCTAAATTAAAATTTAAGTTTTGTTCTTCTCTTTCAATTGGATTTATCTTTTCGTCTTCGTCATATTAAATTACGTACCTCTAGATTTTCTAAAGTTTGCTTGATATTTTTTTAGCCTTTTATTATTTTCTTGATTTTCCCAAGTGAAAATCAATCTTTTCTCCTTGTCTCAAACTTTGGACACCTCTCTTTTTCTCTCCTCTCTTTTTTCCCACGCGAGTGGACCAAGCCCATCTTCGTTTTACTTCTTCTTTTCTCTTCCCACTTTGGCCCTAACGGAACTAGCGTAGGTTGACCATATCAAGATTCTATACTATTTCCTCCCCATGAATGGGTGGGAATGCGAGCGGTTAGGATGGTGTGACTCGTCGAAGCCAGGTACTCATCAAAGCCGGCGACATGGCTGGAGATGATGCAACTTCCTGGCATACTACACCCTACCATTAGGCCACTGACATGTGGGCCTATTAATACTTGTCCAGGAAAAGGTCATGAAACCTTGGGGCTGATAGTTTAGCTAAATTTTCTTTGTCTTTAAATGTTGGAAGGCATGTGTGGTTCCTTCGAGCACATGACATTATAACGATTCTGTTGAACTTGTTTGAATAAAGAACGTTATACCCCTAAAAAACTAACATGTTTATTTTCTTCTTCTTCTTTTCTCCTCCCTCTAGGGCTTGACAAAAAAGGTCGCCTATTTTCAAAAAAAATTACCATGTTCAATGGAGAGTGTTTGGGTAGGCCAGAAGAGTCCGTCTGAGAGAACGTTCTTTCTCGACAACCTTGAAATGGCCCCAATTGTTTCCATGGCCTTCTCTGAACAATTCAAGACATCATGCAAGTTGTTTGAGTTTTCGACAAGTTTTGCGTTTTCTGGAGTTTTTCTTGGTTGAAAAAGGTCGATAAATTGTGTGACATGTCACAACTTGCATACGTTATCGAAAGTCATTCAAACCAGACATGAGTGCCTACCATGGGCATGGCCAACTGCTTGTAAAAGTTGGGGTCATTTTAAGGATGTCCAATGATAGATAATGTTTAACAAAGGATATTCGGGTAGGCCAGAAGAGTCTGTTTGAAACCATGTTGTTTTTTGACGTCCGTCAAATGGCCAGACGGGTGCATCTACGAGCATGTAATTTTTCCGAATTTGAATGCTTCTGTTATTTGTAATTTCCGTTACATGGTCATTTTCTTATGTCCTAATCATTTCTTGAAAATTTGTCAATAATTTTGGAATTTAAAATTGTGTATGACAATTTTGCAAACTTGAATACTTTTTTCAAATTTGTAACAAATTCCCAACAATTGATGAAACTTTTGACCACAAATTGCAAACACCGTACTTAAAAATAATTATCAGTTTGCTTTGAAAACACAAATATTTTAAATTTGTGAACAAAAATAATCAAAACGGGAACATTTCAAAAATTCTAGAACAATTTTTTAAAAGTAAACAATAGTTGCAAACAAGGATATTTTTGGGTATTCCAAATAGTATTTCAAAAAAATTAACATGTTTTAGAAAGAATAATAATTTCAAAAAGAAGAAAAATGAATTAACGAAATAAGAGATGGAAAACAGAAAAAAAGACGTTTAGGCCTTGTCCCAACTAGGCGACGACATCGCTCCAATCTGGCGCATGTTGGGCTGGCCCAAGCATTCGCGGATCTGAAAAAAGTTCATCGATTTTGAAAGAAATGTTCACGGATTTGAAAATTTTCGCAGTTTTTTAAAAAGGTTAAATATAATTTGAGAAATTAAAAAATATTCACAAATTTGAGAAACAGTTCATGAATTTAATATATATTTTATTTTAAATGTTCACGCATTTAAAAAACACAAAAAACAGAAATTAAAAAGGGGAAAAATGAAAAAGATCCAGAATAAATTAGGACAAAACCCGGGTTCAAAAACACACAAAAAAAATCAATCTGAAAGTTCTCGAAGTTGCATTTGCCACATAAGGAGCAAAAAATAGAGCAAGCGGGCGCAACAAGTAACCTGTCCAGTTGGTTATTAGAACTTAAAGAAAACCTTGAGTGCGGGAGTTTAATCTCTTGCGGCACACATTTTTTGCAGATTAAAATGACAGACAAAATGGCTGAAGGCGTCAAATATGATTTGGTTATGCCACGTATGTTGGGCCATGTACGTGGGGTATGTACATGGGCCGTGTACGTGGGGTATGTACATGGGCCGCGTATCGGCACGCTCGGCGTGGGGGACGTATTTTCAGAAAAGACTGCCATGAACTATAAAGTGTGATCATAGGTTGATACAGAAACATTACTGGTTTTTTGAAGGAAACAAAATTCACATATGTAAAACCAATCATAACTTGGTTCAGTTAGCAATATTGCAATTCAGACTTTGACGCTAGAGGAGCACAGACAGAGTTTCTCCCTTGTCATCAGCATCAAGGCAATCACGAGACCAGAATTTTTCAAAAGTTAACTCAAACGAACATGCAGCCTGCACAGGACTTTCATATGCTTTGTTGTGAATATGAATGCCAGAATGAAAAGAAATTTCAAGCAGAGCCATACAGTAGAACATCACAGATCAAGCAGAGGAGGTAAATTTAGGAAATCAAAACCAAAATAGATAGATAGATAGATAGATAGATAGATAGATAGATAGATAGGCATCATCACTTGATGTTTCTAGCTAGGATTTAAATAGTTTTCAGAATATGAGATCCAACACAGAAGCTACTAGGAGCATATGGAGTTCTTCTTTCACACCGCACAAGCATTAGGCATAAAATATCAGAAGAAGCCAGAGCAACGGAACTTCACGTCGTAGAAGTGGACGCTGAATGCGGCGGCCAAATCCCACATGAACGCCGGCTTCTCTTGGTCGCCGGTGATGGAGATGGTGGGCCTCAGGTCGTAGGGCCTAAGGGTTTTGGCGGTGCCACTGCCAGCGATGATCTCGGTGACGCGTGTGAGGCCTTCTTTTTATGTCACTATTCATTTTATTAGGTCTAAAATTAATTGACTAGATTTAATCATAGGAAACATGGCTAGCAACGATGAAGGACAGGGTTCTAATGACTCCGACAATGTCTATCTGGCGGTAGAGGAATTTTTGAGGGAAGCCGATGATCAACAGTTGATGTTGCTGGGTCCACCTGTCACATCGGAGACTGAGACCGACATCGAGACCGACGCTGAGACTGAGACCGGCGCTGAGACTGAGACCGGCATCGAGACCTGCGCTGAGACTGAGACCGGCGCCGAGACTAGCGGAGCCGGTATAGAACCGAAAGAAAAGAGGTAACAACTTCTTAACAATCTCAGGACTACTAGACTGGTGGCCACGGTGGTGGACGATGGTAATTTTGAGCCAAACGCGCTCAAGAAAGTGCGCGCATGCTACGACAATCAAATAGGCTACATCTTATGGACAACCGCCACCATCAACGATGAGAAGCTAAAGAAGATAGATAATATGAGGCCCTCCCTCCTAAAGATGTTGCACCAGATATTCTTGTTCCCGGGCCGGAATGAAAAGGATTATAAAGATCCAGATAAGGACCCGGCAATGAAGAAGATAAACAAACACGCCATGACCAAGTTTAGCGACGCGTTGGCCGCCTGGAAAGTAAGGGTGAAACATCGGATCGTCAACAAAAAGGAACCCTACTCCAAGATTGTAAAGGATAATCCGACAATCACGGAGGAGCACTTTGAAATATTCAAGGCGGCTTGCAAGGCTGAAGCTGCCAAAAAAAGTCAAAGTACATGAAGGGGCTTCAACAGAGGAACATGGGGTGCCACCACCTCGGAAGCCGTGGTTACGGCGGGAAGAGGTCCATATGGGCCAAGGAGGATGCGGAACGCGAGAGTCTGGGCATCCTAGGCCCCTTGGTGGAGTTCAACGTCCCACTGGAGCGTGACGTCCTCTGGGCCCGGCATCATTGGGACCCAGTGAAGAAGGTTTTCGATACGAACGCGGTCATGACGGAGTTCATGAGACTGCTGGTAATTTTAGTTTCTGATCAATTCGACTGCACGTTAGTCATATTTGTAAACGATCCTTGTGCCTTTTGCAGAGAGAGTAGCACATGATTGCGGCCGAAAGCGACTCGCCGTCTGAGGTGTTGGCGAGGCCCAAGTGGGACACTCCATTCAACCGGGTGTTGAACATATTGAAAGGACTCTAGGTGGAGACTCGACCGTCGTATGGACGCATGCACGGTGTCGGAGACGGCGCCACGTGGAAGAAGTACTACCGTGAGACCACGGAGGAGAGAAAGGAAAGACGGAGATTAACTAAAGAAAACATTGACAAGAAGGTTGAGATTGCGACCAACCTCGGTTGTGACTCCATAGATAAAAATGGGAAATTTCTCTCTTCGAGACCATTGAAAAAGGGCATTGAATGAGAAAGAAATCGTCCACACATAATAAAACTATCATATGCCTTGGAAAGTGATATGAGGTGCTCGGAAATGGTTGAAGTAATTGAATAGGATTGAGAAGAAATCATCCGAGACAGTCGCAACAGCGATAGCTGCCACAAAACAGGTGGTTGCAGTATGTCTACTGTCTTGGTTCCGTCCATTTACAATTGGAGCAGGCAAAATCCAGAAAAAAATGCAGCGGACTTTCCCCTTGCTGACTTCTTCGGAAGCAGCTCGACTAGCGTTGCACCAGCACCTGCAGCTGCACCTGCACGTGCTCCCGCACCGGCTCCCGCACCTGCTCTGGCACCGGACATGCTCGGCGGTGCTTCGTCTTTGGCTGAGCTCGATGCCCTCACGGTATCTGTCACACCGTCCATCTTCAATAAATGTATAATCTCCCGTTTTCGTTGCCTTTCGGATGTCTCACATCGCAGACATTTCTTTGCAGGCCGACCTAACCCCGTGCACCATATTGTACACCATCGGCGACCAGAAGATGGACGTGGGGAAGGCGACGATAATGGAGCCGAAGGAACCATTGTTCCATAGCCGGCCGATCCCCCCGGACATCTTCAAGGTTTCCGTGGCCAGTGTCAAACCGGGCCATGAGAATTTGGCTCCTTTGGTACTAGGGGGGATAACGACGAGACCCCGTGATGGCTTGGTGATTGCAATGGGTGGGTCCTGTTGTGGCCAAAGAGTCTTCGTCTGGAGGCAGCTAGGAGCACACCCACAAGCACGCAGTTAGGTATGAACATCAACACCCCACCTATCCAATTAGCGTCGCCTATCGTGCTGGGTGATAGTAGACGGGGTGAGGAAGAGGCTCCATTAGTCGCTGGTGACGTTGCCACAGATGGGGATGATGATGACGATGACACTCAACATTATGTCAATACTGGCGCCTACTTAGGGTTTGAGCGTCATGAGTCGGTGCCTGAATTGCCACCTCCGGAGCCTGAACGTATTATGGACGACCTTCCGGTAGCAAAGAAGTCTAGGAAGAGACCGATGAAAGGCAACAAAGCTGCTTCTATGATCCAGCTGTCTTAGCAGCCTCTGGTTCAAGACCGTATAGATATCCCGGTGCGGCAAAATGGCATATCGCCGGTGAACCAATCCTACCTAAAGCAGCGATAGGGGCCAGATTCGGCTATGTAAGGAGACTTCATGACGATGTGCTGCGGATAGAGAAAGGCCTCATAGCCTCGAAAAATCCAGGATACCCACTCTACGTGGTTAACGTGCCGCGGCAATTGTCGTACGTCGACACATTCCCCGCGAAGAAGTTCTTCCTTCGATCCGATTACATCTTCGACATGTTTCACTTGAAGAAGCTGGATTTTATGTTTGTCCGCCTTTATGCCTTGCACATGAACTACCTCATCGGGGTTGAGTAGATACCTTTTATCTGTGTCGCTGACCCGTACTTCATGCACGAGGGCTTCTTGGCAGTCTACGCAAAGCACTTTGAATATGCGAGGGACTATCTCGTCAATTTGGAATCGTTCATTTGCACGGTGGAGGCTAATTAATTTGAGGTGTACTTATTTTGCACAGTGGCGGGCACGTCGTCCTCGTCATCCTCTACCCCCGATACTCCCACGCTCTTTATTTGGAATCGTCGAAGAACATTAACAAAAAGGATTACACCCACATCAAATCTGTTCTCGACAGTGCTATGTTTTACTACGGCACACGGGGTGGAGAGGTCAAGGACAAGAAGAGAAAGGACGGCAGGCCCGCCTTCAGCCATAAGACAGGCTTCTACTGCATCCATCAACCGAGTGATTCTCTTAATGATGGATTCTATGTCCTACACCACATGCTGGAGTACATACGGGATCACCAGAACCTTCGCATGTCACCTAGATCCGGCGATGCCATTTTCTGCAATGGGCAAAGGACTTAGGAGATATCGAGGATCATCGACTTCGAGCTGAGTTCTATCACATCCAGCGCGAACTTGCCCAAATCATCATGGAGGAGGTCGTCGAAAAAACAGGGATGTTCTACGAAGAAGGACAAATGTCGCGAGAAGACGTCCGAACACGCGCACCCTCTCAGCGTCTCGACTTGGAGCCTTTCACTAAGCTCGGGGACTATCTCACTGATATGGATGGATGGCACAACATGTAGTGATTGTTGATATATGCCAATGTGTCCGTTTAGTCCATACTTTCTGTATGACAAAACTTTGAGTTATGCACGACGAAACTTTATCTATGATGTAATTAAACCGTCCTCCTCGACTAGCGAAGATCACTCTAGTTAGGGCATTTTGGGTACGATGAACTTTGTTATTTATGCTTATGATATGTTGCTTCTATTTTTGCCAAGTCCGTCTCTTTCTATTGCTCAACTATATATGTTGCATATCATCGACTCATGTGACGATGCAAATGCATAGATCATCGATGGCGAAGAAGTGCTACGCCAGGAGTATACGACGAGTGGCCGGAGTGTCAGGCCCAGATGTACCGATTTCCGGTTTCCTAGCGACAGCCAGTAGTTAGTTTAGCTTCATGCTAATGCAAGAGAGGGATACGAACTCATGTACTACATAGTTCCGCTCTCACTCATAGTGATAACTCTTCTCGTGTATATCATTGTTTAGATGAATAGCGATGTAGTTGCAAGTAATCGAGACTTGTATCGCTATTTTCGAGATGATGACGAGAGACCACTTTGTGTTGGATGATGATTATGATGATGACATGATTTGATGAGACTATTTGTATGTATTTGCTATGATTACATTTGTATGTGTATGATATGCTAAAGACTATTGTATAAAGCCTATTCAAGTACAAAACAAATACGCAGAAAAAAAATAGAAACTAATAAAACTAGCAGTAGCGAGGGGAATAAAGTTAGCAGTAGCGCTCCCTTACCAGTAGCGCTTCCTGCTAAAAAGCGCTGCAGATATTAGCAGCAGCGCTCTGCACTAAAGCTTGCTACTGCTAGCCATGTATAGCAGTAGCGTGGGATGACAGGCGCTACTGCTATACGTTAGCTGTAGCGCCTTATCAGTAGCGCGTCATCCCGCGCTACTGTTAGGGTTTTACCTAGTAGTGAGACCTGGCACGATAGATGCAACCGTACAGCTCTGAAGATGGATTGGTGGCAGGTGGCTGCGGCAGCCTCATACCCGGCAGGCGTCCTGGTTGAGAAGTGCGCCGGACTGGTAGGTGCCCCATACCCGGCAGGCGTCCTGGTTGGAACCTCAGGTCTTAGATGTTTAGATTTGGCTGCGAGGTCTGTTTGGTATTAGGCCTGGACTATCAACATCCCTTCATCAACTGGATAGGAATAGCGACAGATGTTGCCTAACTGTGGCTTTAGTCTTACTGATGTTTGACTTTGTAAGGTCTTGTGTGAATAATTAATAAAATGACCGCATGCATCATCCAGATGCAGAGACCGGGGATACGCCTCCATTTCCAAAAAAAGGTAGTATATAACTTATAGGAACCAATCGATATGGAGGCTAAGGGGTTATTCTCCTTGGAAATAATAAGCCCCACCTAGTGAGAGCCGTAGAAACAAAATGGGTTAGGAGAGTTGGGGGAGTCCGGTGGATCTGGAAAGAGGGATGAACAATGAACCAGCTAAATGAGGGAATGCTCTACCTTGATGATTGCCGCTATTAACGAGTGTCATCGCAGACCGGCTAGCCAATGATGGGCATGTAGAGATGGCCGAATTCTTAAACAATGCAGCCCTAACTACACCATACACACAGACACAAAGCACATATATGTAGTCACATTCACGCATATGTGTATTGCGTATCACTAGCAAAACGACCCGTGCGTTGCAAGGGAAGAAAAATAAAATCATAATCTCCAATGGCCATGGCCACATTTGGCTGCGTCACCGAGATATACTATCACTATCATTTTCGTGAAATCGTGAACAATTTTTGAAAAATCGTGAACATATATGAAATCATGAACATTTTTCAAATTCATGAACACTTCTACAGATTTCCGCCATTTTCTAAAATCATGAACATTTTTTGAATTCATGAACATTCTATACTATTTCAAACTTTTAAAATTGTGAACATTTTTTTAAATATTTTTCTTGAATAGGCGAACATTTCTAGAATCGACGAATATTTTTTTTGGAAGTTGTTTGGTGGAACAATTTTTGAAATTCGTGAAATGTTTTTGGTTTAGCGAACATTTTTTGAAATCCATGATCATTTTTTAAATCAGTGAACATTTTATGAATCAAAAAATATTTTGTAAGTCACGAACATTTTTTGAGTTTTTAGGATATTCTTTAATTCATGAATATCTTTTTGAATTAGCGAAATTTTGTCCCATTTAATTAACATTTTTAATACATGAACTTTTTAAAAAAATCTTCAACATTTTTTATTTTTCTAACATTTGTTTTCAAAATTTTAGAATATTTATTGTATATGTGAACATTTTTTTAAAAACACAAACATTTTGTGAATCCACAAACATTTATGAAATATTAAGAAATTTATTTCAAATTCTCAGTTTTTTTAGTGATCAAAGTCATGCATCAAAGGCCATGCAAAGTCAATTGCGCCTTACATTTCGGGAAGGAGGGAGTATTTATATGGTTTTTTTAGGTGATTGATAGGGGGGTTGGGTAGGATCAAAGGTCCCCTACTTTATCGGAATATAGGGACTGCATTTTTTTAGCTTTTAAAAAATTGGGAGTTAAAAGAGTGCTCTAAATTCCCAAAATGGTCTGTTTTTTCAGATTCAAATTGACAGTTTTTTGGGAGTTGCAGATTTTATCAACGATGTCACAGAGATGCTCAAACTGCCGTACACATGCAGGGTGGGATCAAAATGTGGATGAGATCCAACGATCTAAGGAGCACCTACTTACAAGTATGATCCAGTCGATAGGTTGGTACAGAAACATTGTTTTTTGAAGGAAACAAAATTCATTTATGTAAAACTAATCATAACTTGGTTCAGTTAGCATCACAATTCAGATTTTGACGCTAGAGGAGCAGAGACAGAGTTTCTCCTTGTCATCAGCATCAAGGCAATCACGAGACCAGAATTTTTCAAAAGTTAACTCAAACGAACATGCAGCCAGAATGAATGCCAGAATGAAACAAATTTCAAACACACACACATGACTGGACTCATACGGTAGAACATCAGAGATCGAAGAGAGGAGGGAAATTTATGCACCCAGCCACGCCATGAACTACAAAATGTGATCATAAGTTTACACATTAAACTGTTTTTGTTCCGTAGAAACTAGTACCACTTCGCGCCATTGCCCTAACTATTTTTGCGGGATTGCCAAAGAGGTAGGCTCCGTCTTCGCGGTAGATGGGTCCTTCCTCGAAGATTATTGCCAGTTGAACAAAGATGATGACTTCCCCAAATATTGTTTTTTGTATGAGGTAGTTGAAGGCTAGGCAGAAGCATATGGCATTTTGATAGGGAGATTGGGTAGTCATAATTTGATTCAGTTAACATTATAGTTCAGAATTTGACGATGGAGGAGCAGAGTTTCTCGCAAAAGAACACAAAAAAGAACGATTTTTATGCTCTGCTGTGAATATGAATGGCAGAATGAAACAAAATTTCAAACACACATGACTGAAGTCGTCAAGTAGAACATCACAGATCAAGCAGAGGTAAATTCAGGAAATCGAAACCAAAATAGATAGATAGATAGATAAGGATCATGACTTGATGTTTCTAGCTAGGATCAAATCAATAGTTTTCAGAATATGAGATCCATCCAACATAGAAGCTACTAGGAGCATATGGCAGTTCTTTCAGCCCGCACAAGCACTAGCATAAAACATCAGAAGAAGTCAGCGCAACGAAACTTCACGTCGTAGAAGTGGACGCTGAATGCAGCGGCCAAATCCCACATGAACGCCAGCTTCTCTTGGTCGCCGGTGATGGCGACGGTGGGCCTCAGGTCGTAGGGCCTGAGGGTTTTGGCGGTGCCACTGCCGGCGATGATCTCGGTGATGCGCGTGAGGCCGTCCATGGCAGCCACGACGCTGCCGGTGGTGGCGCAGCCCTTGTCGCACTCGACCTCGACCCTAACAAAGGACTTGCCGATGTGAATCAGCTCCTGCAGGCAGACGCAGACATGTCCACAAATTAGCGACGTACGGGGAGCATGCAGATGGGCATGAGTAACTGAATGAATGATGAACGATGGATGGATGGACCTTGTGTGGGTGTACCTGGCGGACGACATCGGGGAGAGGGAAGACGCGAACTTTGGCCATCATTCTTGCGAGGAGTCCTTGGCAGTCGAGTGAATTGCAAAAAATCACCACATTTGAAGCTCAAGCAACATATTGCCACCACATTTGTAGCGCGTCCCAAAAATCCATCATTTTTCTTGTAAAATTTCTCAATAAAAATAAAACCGTTTTGCCGCAGTTAACCCGATTTCTGACAGGGCTGGCTCACCCGTCAGGTGCCACGTGCACAAACCGGACGACGCACGGGTTGACGGCCGTTAGGGCACTCGCGTGGTCAAAGCGTTGCCCTCCACTCGCCGCCGCTCCACTCGCTCACTCTCACTCTCACTCCACCCCACTCTGCTCTGTCCCCTGCTGCCGTCGCTGGAGGCACGGTTCCCTAGCCGCCGTTGAAGATGCCGCCGTGGAATGATGGAGAGGAGAGCAGCGAGGAGGAGCTGGTCGACATGGAGCTAGAGCAACACTGGGTAAGAAATCTGATCTGTTTCGCACCGAGGGTTAGGGTTAGGGTTCAAGTGTTCTTCGATTTGAGACAATGGTTTGGAGCACTTGCGCTATGTTCTGAGGTTCATTACTGTGCTACAATACAGGCGAATCCTGGCACCACCATAGATGCATCCTTCTGTGGTAGAGCTGCAGATGCAAGCATCACATGTAGACTGCACTTGGCCCCATGCATGAAATATGTTGCATTTGAAGGAAAGGACACTGGGAGGAGGTTCTATGGATGTGCTGTTCCTCAGGTCAGTCAGTGCTATCCAACTAGGGTTTGTGTTGGTGGTAGTTAGTCTGCAAGAATAAAATTATGTCAGTAAATTCAGTTAATGAAGCATGATTTGGACTGTCTGAAGATGCAAGAATAAAATTATGTCAGTAAAGTAAGTAAATGAAACATGATTTGGATTGTCTGTAAATGCAAGAATAAAATTATGTCAGTAAATTCAGTTAATGAAACATGCTTTATGTCAGTAAAGTAAGTAAATTCAGTTAAATGAAACATGATGCAACAACTGCAAGATGCAGAAACATAGATGGAAGCATGTATTTTAGTTTTATGATACATTAATTGAAGCATTGACCCTGTTGTTCTGATATTTGTACTATCTGTACATGATTTGTACTGTCTGTCTGTAGATGGAAGCATTAATTTATGATACATGATTTATTCAGTTAATGTGGTATCTGAAAGTTTGAAGCTATCATATTTATGATACTTGATGCAGGATGGTATTGATTATGGAGTTGCTCAGTGGGTTGATGCCCCATGGCCTTCTATTTTGCAGAGATGTTTGGTGAAGATATGAGAGATGTTTCACGAGGAGAACAATGGCAGAATGATTGACCATGAGAAGTATAAGAAAGAGTTGGAGAAGGTGCACAAGGAGTTGGATACACTTGGTGATCAGTACAGTCAGCTGGTTGAGGATGTCACCAAGATGTTTGATTGGGAAGATCAGAACAACAGGGTCATGAGTGATGAAGAGTTCAAGCAGAAGCAGATGGATGCGGACAAGGACATGGAGAAGCTAGCTATCAGCAAGGAGAAGGACAGTGATGGCATTGGCAAGATGAAGGAGATGAAGAAACTGGCTCAGGAGCACAAGGAGATGAAGTGCATTTATAGATCTCAGGGAGAGATCATTAGGAACACTGATCTTATGAAAGCTGGTCATGGCAACAAGGACAAGCTTGAGAAGATCAAGTCAATCATTGCTGAGTGAACAATGATGTTCATCAATTATGTTAAGCTAATATGTGGCCTTGGAACAATATAGCTGGCCTTGGGGTTGTATATTTTGAGAATCCCCCTAGATATGTATTGACTGTAATGATTATCTGTAAAACTACCTCCAGTTAAGTTATGTAATGTATGTAATGACTAGCTGCAAAACTACCCCGGTTATGTAAGGTTGTTAGCTCTCTATAGTAAGAGCATAGTAAGAGCTATGCTATTATGAATCTGCAATTATTATTCTGCTTGTTTGGACTAAATGGTCAGTGCTCAAGACCAACTGGGCATCGCCAAATTGGGCAAATTGTTGATCACATAAACCACAAAGAAAAAATATGCATAGTGCACTCACCCCCTTAACCTATAATTTAGTCTTTAGGTTTAGTATTTAGGGTGGCTTGGACTCGACAAAACCACCAAAACCACAATTTAATCATCAAGGTGGGTTGGGCTCGACAAAGTGACCTAAACCTATCACTTAGGCTTTAGGGTGGCTTGGACTCGACAAAACCACCAAAACCATAATTTAATCATCAAGGTGGGTTGGGCTCGACAAAGTGACCTAAACCTATCACTTAGGCTTTAGGGTGGCTTGGACTCGACAAAACCACCAAAACCACAATTTAATCATCAAGGTGGGTTGGGATCGACAAAGTGACCTAAACCTATCACTTAGGCTTTAGGGTGGCTTGGACTCGACAAAACCACCAAAACCATAATTTAATCATCAAGGTGGCTTGGGCTCGACAAAGTGACCTGAACCTATAACTTAGGCTTTAGGGTGGCTTGGACTCGACAAAACCACCAAAACCACAATTTAATCATCAAGGTGGCTTGGGCTCAACAAAGTGACCTAAACCTATCACTTAGGCTTTAGGGTGGCTTGGACTCGACAAAACCACGAAAACCACAATTTAATCATCAAGGTGGCTTGGGCTCGACAAAGTGACCTAAACCTATCACTTAGGCTTTAGGGTGGCTTGGACTAGATAACACCACCAAAACCACCATTAAGCAGCAGGTGGTGTAGATGTAGCAGGCTGGGAAGGACCAGCAGAAGTTGTTCTTCTTCCCCTAGTTGTTGCAGCAGGTGGTGCACTGGTTGCAGGCTGGGCAGATGCAGCAGAACTCCCCCCCCCTCCGCTTCATGGTAGTGAGTTCTGGTTGTCTAAGAGAGCACACATCATAGCCCAACAATTAGGATGAAGCCATCAAATGATTAAAACAATGATAACTGTTGAGGCTAGTTGTTTCATGGTAATGTTAAGTTGAAAACAAGGACAACAATGTGCATATTCAATACCTTGTGCTTGTCCTTTCTTGCTTGAAGATGAGGCTTCAGGGGCTGAGGGCAATAGGTGTACCTATGTTTCTGCATCTTGCAGTTGCTGCAGGTGATAGTTGCCATCTTTGATGTATCCTTCCTTGTTGGGACCTCAAATTGCCCCTTCCTCCTAGCTGTTTGCTTCCTGCCCTTCTTCTCTTTGAACACTGGTGGATCTATGTCAGCAGTTGGTGTCTTAGGCCAACAATCAGGCCCTGGTACAGGGTAGATGATGTGCTTGTATGTTTCCTTATACAATGGTTTTTTGAAGAACTCATGCGCATAGTCTTCTGGCTGTCCCTTCACTCTTGTAATGGCAGAAACTGCATGGTTACATGGCCAACCACATAGGTCCCACTTCTTGCAGTCACAGGTCCACTTATCAAGGTTCACACAGTAGGTAGACTCCCCACTAGTGACTTGCCAAATACCAGGACCTGCCATGTAAGCAGTGCAATGCCTAGAGTACTTCTTTGACTCCTCCAACTTCTCCATATAAGTGGGTGTTATCTCCCACTTACTCTTCTCTGTCTTCTCTCTAACTACTTGGTACTTAACCATCAACTTAGTTCTGAATCCATCTACACAGCTACTTATTGGCTTGTTCCTCACATCTAGTATCATCTTGTTAAATACTTCACTAAGATTGTTGACTACTAGGTCTATCTTGCATGTGTGATCCATAGCATGCCTTGCCCAAGTCTCTTTAGGGATATTAGAAAGCCACTTCCAAGCATCTTCATCCTCCTTTTTCAGTTCGTTCATTGCAACCTCAAAACCATTCTTTGTGTATGCATATGCAACATTGTCCATATGCTTCTTCAACTCCTCACTCCTGTAGCCTGCTGACTGGGAATTTGCATAGATATGTCTAAGACAATATCTTTGAGGTGAGTGTGGGAACACAGCTTGAATTGCATTCAACAACCCCTGTTTAAGTAATAATAGAGATTATTATTCATGTAACTTGCTCCTTCCATGCATAATACAAATTATTATTTGTACAACTTGCTAATTCAATTGTGAAATGAAAAATATACCTTCTGTCTATCAGAGATGATTGTGTATGTGCCCCACTTGTTCCCTTCTCCAATGCAAGCTCTTAACTGGCTAAGAAACCAAGTCCAACTATCCTTGTCCTCCTTATCAACAATACCAATTGCAATAGGGGATATGTTGTTATTCCCATCCCTCCCAGTGGCAACAAGTATCTGTTGCCCAGTAGAAAGCTTGATAAAGCAGCCATCTAAACCTGTATTAAAGTAGTGAAATGAGTACATTATTAAGTACAAGATATGAGCAGTGAACTGGAGTAATGTAGAATGCATATAATACCTATAAATGGCCTACACCCATTCAAGAAACCTTCTTTTGAAGCATTCAGACAGTAGAACATGTAGTGGAACCTAGGATTTGGACTAGGATGGAGCTCAAGCTCCGTGGTAGTCACAATGCATCTGCTCCTAGGGTTGGTATCAAGCACAGCTTGAAGATAATCCCTAAACCTTGTATATTGTCCCTTCATGTCACCTTCCACCACTTCAATGGCCAATGACCTTGCCCTGTAGGCCTTTGTCTTTGGCACTTCAAGCCCATACTTAGTCTTTGTTCTTTTTAAAATTGCATCAACACCAGCCCTTGGATTATCTCTCAGTTGCTGCTCACAGGTTCTGGCCATCCAGTCAACTGTCACTTTTGTTTTTTCTCCATGTGCACCACAAGTGTGTAACAACTTGATCTTCTTGATGCAGAATGTTTTCTCATGAGCAATTGTTGATGCAGTCATGAAAAAAGGACACCCATTGTCCCTTTCTGTGCAATGCACAATGATCCTATCCTTGCAGTTCCTATGGTACACAAAATTCCTAAGGATTCTGATATGAAAATTCCTAAGTGCTCTTCTAAACTGATACACATCAGTGAAGCACATACTCATGCAAAGTTGGTCATGAGCATCTGGCTTGCTCTCATCATACCAGATCCTAGTCATGGCCCTCTTGGCTGGACCCTTCCTTCCACAAGGCAGTGGCAGACCTGACTCATCATCTGATTCACTAATGCCATAGTCCCCAAGGAAACAAGCTGAATCATCTGATGGAATGAAATCAGGAATTACCTCAATGTCAGCTTCATGGTGTGATCTTGTAGTGGGGCCTGCTTTGCCTACTTTCTTAAATGTTTGAGGAAGTGGTATCTCAGGTTCTGTGTCTAAGTCCTCTACCTCTGGACACATCTCTTCCACTTCTCTGTCTCCTTCAAAGTGATGCATAGGATCCTCTCTCTATTTCCTTTTCTGCTTCAACTTCTCAATGATTTCATCTTCCTCCTCATTGCCTATGTCATGATCTTCCTCTTTCTCCTCACACCAGTTCAAATCAACAAACCCTTCATCATCAGAGGGTCTAACATCTTCCTGTAAATTCTCTTTGCCCTTTGCTTTTCTCAAAGTCATGCTCTGTTGTGTATTAATGTAAGCAGCCTCTTCACCTGGCTCTACAACAGCAATAGGAACATCATACAACTCCTCAACTGTGTCTTCAACAGAAATAGGGAACAATACTCCTGCCTCATCTATAGAAATAATGTTGGAATCCCCTACATTATTTATAGGTACTTGTTCCTCCACAATATTTGCCCTGTTAAACTCTCCTGGATTAGGCTCATTAGCCTTAATCACAGTTATGTTGAGCACCTTCCGCTCAGCATAATGGTCTAGCATCTCCTCCACACTATCTTCACTGTCAATAACCTGCATCCCTGCTGCCCCCTTTCCCTCTTCTTTCATATAGAACATGTAGTTAGCTTCAGTATATCCCTCTTCAGTCTCTAGCAGTGCTAACATGTTAATATAAGTGATTTCTGACAGAGAAATGGTCCTTTCCAAGTTGTCTTTCCCTTGAAAATGGTACCTTATTTCCCATATCTCATCATCCAAACTACACAAAATTGAGGAGAATTAGTGCTTGATTGATTCAGTTGCACATAATTTACAGGACAACAATTAAGTGTAATTAACAAGGAGTAAACAAAGCATTCATGCATAAATCCATAAACCCAGAGCTATAGTTCCTACTGTAACATGTTATACAGAGAAGATATTAACTATATCAGCCCTAAAATGAGACGGCCCTAAAATAATCTTCAGTAATCCAGTAAACAAAGCCCTAAAATGAAACGGCCCTAAAATCTAACAGCCCATTAACAAACACAAAGATGCACTATTTGTAGCCCTAAAATCACAATCCAGTGAATGCAGTTACATGGAAGAGAGGGGTGGAGGGGGGTGGACGAGGAAGAAATCTTACCACACGCCGCCGAACCCTGAAGCCCACTGATGGCCTTCTCCAACGCTAGAAGCCCCGATCTTGCATGCTAGGGCCGCCACCGCACGACGCTCAAGGTCCCACTCCGGCGGCGAAGGGGGCGAAGGGGATCGCTCCGGTGAAGGAGCCCGCTGCGTCGGCAAACTACTGCTGCCGAGCCAGTTGTCTACCTCCGAGAACCCATCACCATCGCCTCCAGTCCCTCCGCCTCCTGCTGACTCACCGCCGCCGCCGCTAGGTTTAGCCGCCGCCGCCATCGCAAGACAGAGAGAGAGAGACGGGGGAGAAAGAGGGGAGAATGGGCCAAGCAGACTGAGAGGGCAACGCTTTGACCACGCGAGTGCCCTAACGGCCGTCAACCCGTGCGCCGTCCAATTTGTGCGACGTGGCACCTGACGGGTGGGCCAGCCCTGTCAGAAATCGGGTTAACTGCGGCAAAGCGGTCATTTATTTTTATTGAGAAAATTTACAAGAAAAGTGGTGGATTTTTGAGACGCGCTATAAATGTGGTGGCAATCTGTTGCTTGAGCTTCAAATGTGGTGGTTTTTTGCAATTCACTCTTGGCAGTCCTTGGTGGTGGTGCGGAGGTGCTCGGTGAGATCCTTGTCATTCTGCACCAGCATGGCCTGGTACGGGTACTTGTAGGCGACGACGGGAGCCTCCTCCTCCATGGCCGGAGAAGCCTGGCGGTAACGCCACAACAGTTTGAAGTGGAACAGGCAGAAGCCGTCAGCCAGGTTGAGGAGGTAGTTGGCCTTGTCTTCCTCATCGGAGACGTCGCCGACAAGAGCCGGGTGCCACTCCGGGTCATCCACGCCAGAGCCGAGGAAGGTCGCGGACATCTTGCACAAGGCATCGATGGCGGCCAGCGCGGTGTCGGCGCTGGCGTAGCCGCCCTCGCACTCGCCCTCCACCTCCAGGAACGCCAAAGTGATGCGCGCCACCTCCTGCAGGCATGCGTGCGTACGAGAGTGAAATAGTGAATGGATGATAGATAGATCCATACGGCATGGAGTGTACGACGAGCGGAAGAAGCGCGCGCATCAAGATGGAGAAGGAGATGGTGTAGGAGAGGAGGAAGGCGGAGATATACATACCTGGTACATGGCGTCGGGGAGTGGGAAGGGATGATCCTTCGTCATGCTCACCAGGAGGTCAAGGCTGTCCTTGGCGGTGATGGAGAGGCGCTCCAGGACGGTCTTGTCGCCGGCGCTGATGATGGCATGGAACTTTCCGTGCGCTTCCTCCATGGCCTCCAGAAAGGCCTGCATCCGGCCGGACCGGACCGGGGGAAGATTCGGCAACAAGAGAACAGGCTAGGCGTGGAACCGATGGAGCAAAGTGACGGACGGACGGAAAGGGACCTACCTTCTCCTCGCTGGACGGTGAAGCATTGCCTCCCGCGGCGCAGGCGCAGCGAAGGGGAGCCGGCACCTTTGCACCTCCGACTACCGGCAGAGACACAACAAGGACCAACATGCCCGAGCCCGACGACGGTGCTGACCCGAGGAGGAGCACACGGCAGGCCCTCCGACGATGTGGACCTGCTGCTGCTGCAGCAGACCGCGGGCAGCGGCGGCCGGGAAGGGGACGGATGAGGTGAAGGCGAGGGCCATTGCTTCGCTGCTGCTCCGGGGTGGTTCGCTTCCGCTCTCGTGGTTTGGTGGGTGGCAGGCGGCGAGGAGGACGAAGCTTGAGAGGGGACGCCAAGGAAGGGAGGGAAGGGCTTGTTTTGTAGCGAAGCCGACCGTGTGAGTGGGAGAGAGAGGAAATGAGCAAGGAACCTTGGGTGCTGCTGCTGTATTGACTGTGGCCCTGTTTGTTTCATAAGTCCTAAGACTTTTTAAAGTCCCAACTTATAAGTCATAAGTCCCTACCTGTTTGTTTACGGGGACTTATAAGTCCAGAGTCCCTACCTGTTTGTCTACATGGACTTATAAGTCCATGTTGCACCGCTGCAACGAGGCTCAGGAGAGGGCTTGTCCGACGATTGGAGGCACCGCTGCAACGAACCGAGGCAGAATGAACCGAGGCAGTGCAGCGACGGGGCGGCGAACCGAGGCAGAACGAACCGAGGCGGGGCGGCGACGGGGCGACGACGGGGCGAGAGGAGGGGCGGCGACGCGGCAAGAGGCGGGGCGGCGACGGGGCGACGATGGGGCGAGAGGCGGGGCGGCGACGGGATAAGTCCCAATAAGCTCCTCCCTGAGAGTCTTATTTGATAAGTCCCAAATCACCACAATAAGTCCTAATAAGTCCCTTGTGTTTGGTTTAGGTGGGACTTATAGGGACTTTTTTAAGTCCCTAAACCAATAAGTCCCTGGAACCAAACACCCTCTGTGTATATATAGGTTACAAGCGCATGTGAGGGTGCAGTATACAAAGGGCAACATGCGCCAGGGAGTGGGGATCGTGCGCTAGAGCACGTCCTGTCTATACTACGTGGGCAAACCAGGTGGTTTCTGCTGACACCCTGCCACAGCTGAAGCGTCTGGAGGGTGGATGCACAAGATGGAACGGAACTCCTGAAACGCTGGCGTAGGCAGCCCTTTTGTCATGACATCCGCAAACTACTGCGTCGTGGGAACGTGGAGGACGTGCAGTTCGCCGAGGGCAACCTTCTCGCGCACAAAGTGGATGTCGAGCTCGATGTGCTTCGTGCGGCGATGATGAACCGGATTAGCCGCCATGTAGACCGAGGAAATGTTATCGCAGTAGACCACGGTTGCCTTGGACAGTGGTGCATGGAGCTCGCCGAGTAGTTGGCGAAGCCAGTAGCATTCGGCGACTGCATTGGCGACAGCATGGTACCCGGCCTCCGTGCTGGAACGTGAGACAGTGGGCTGTCTTTTGGATGACCAAGAGATGAGGGAGTCGCCAAGGAAGACCGCGTAGCCCGACGTCGATCTCCTCGTGTCCGGGCACCTGGCCCAATCTGCGTCGGAGTAGGCGACAAGGTCGAGGGAGTGCGAGCGGCCGATGTGCAAGCCATGCGCGGAGGAGCCGCAGACGTAGCGTAGAATGCGATTGACAAGCGCGAGGTGCTGCGTGCACGGGTGATGCATGGAGAGGCATGCCTGCTGCACGGCGTATGCCAGGTTGGGCCTGGTCATAGTGGATATTGCAGCGCACCGACAATGCTGCGGTAGTCCGAGGAGTCGTCCACCGGCGTACCAGCGTCGCCGGAGAGCTTGTTGTGCGTGTCCACGGGCGTGCTGACTGGCTTGCACCCAGTCATGTTGGCGCGGTCCAAGAGCTCGTGTCGGCGTACCTGCTCTGTGAGAGGAAGAAGCCGGTGCGATCGCGCGTGACCTGGACGCCGAGGAAGAAATGTAGAGGGCCGAGGTCTTTCATCGAGAACTCAGCGAGGAGCTGGCGCTGAAGGTGGTGTAGTAGCACGGACGCCGAGGCCATGAGGACGATGTTGTCCGCGTACAGAAGGAGGTAGGCCATCTGTTCGCCATGACATAGAACAAACAAGGAGGGGTCCGCCCGTGCCGCCACGAAGCCGATCGACCGGAGGAAGGCAGCGAAGCGGTCGAACCAGGCTCGAGGCGCCTGCCGCAATCCATAGAGGGACCGGTTGAGCAGACAGACGTGGTCAGGCCGTCGAGCGTCGACGAAGCCTGCTGGTTGCTGGCAGTAGACGCATTCGGTGAGGAAGCCCTAGAGGAACGCGTTGTTCACGTCCATCTGGTGGACGGGCCAGTCCCGTGCAGCGGCGATGGCGAGCACGGCGCGGATGGTGGCCCTACTTGACCACCAGCGAGAATCTTTCGTTGAAGTCGACGTCGGGGTGCTGCGAGAAACCGCAAACCACCCAGCGTGCTTTGTACCTCTCCAGCGAGCCGTCTGCTTTGAACTTGTGTCAAAAAAGCCACTTCCCGGAGATGATGTTGGCGCCGTGCGGCTGGGGCACGAGTGACCACATCTGGTTCGCGATCAAGGCCCTCTACTCTTCCTGCATAGCAGTTAGCCAGTGGGGATCGCGCAGTGCATCGTTCACACTTTTGGGTAGGGGAGATGTCAGTGGTGGTGGTGGTAGCTAGGTTGGCGTATTTAGGGTTTGGGTGAAACTTGCCTAGCTTGCCACGAGTGACCATGGGGTGTGTGGGTGTGAGGCTGCGCGAGGGGTGACGAGCTGGTGGAGGGGGCGATGAGGGGTCGGGCTCAACTACTGTGGTGGAGGAGGCAGGTGGTTGTCTGACGGCACTAGCGTAGCGAGATCAGCAACAGGATAGGGATGCGGCCGCGTGGAGCGGGGTTGGTGTGGGACATGGAGTGGGAAGGAGTGCAGCTGGTCGTCATCGCTGTCCGGAGAGCTAGCCGCGGGGCACTCCGTCGGCGGCGAAGGGAAACGTGTGCTCGTCGAACACCACATGGCGTGAAATGATAACGCAACCAGTGCTGCGATTGAGACAGTGGTATCCCTTGTGCTCGGGACAGAACACGCAGGGGTGAGAGCGGGGCACGAGCTTGTGTGCACTAGTGGAGGTAAGGTTGGGGTAACACAAGCAGCCAAACACGCAGATGGCAGTGTATGTCGGTTGCGCGCCGTAGAGAAGAAAGAAGGGTGTGTGGTTATGACGAGAACGGCATGGGCGTCGGTTGAGGAGGAAAGTGGCGGTGTTCAGAGCCTCAACCCAGAGTGTGTACGGCATAGAGGCATGCACGAGGAGGGAGCGCGTGACGTTGTTAAGTGTACGTAGGATGCACTCGGCCCGCCCATTCTGTGGCGAGGTGTAAGGGCATGACATGTGCAGTTGTATGCCCTCGGAGGAGAAGAATGTGCACGCGGCGTGGTTGTCGAACTCACGGCCATTGTCGGTTTGGATGGTGAGCAGGTTTAGGTTGAAGTGACACCGCACTAACGCATGGAAGTTCTTAATGGTGGGTAGCACGGCAGATTTGTGTCGTGGGGGAATGTCCAGGCGAAGTGGCTGTAATCGTCAAGAAGTATGAGGTAATACTGATAACCAGATACACTGATTACAGGAGAAGTCCACACATTACAATGAACAAGTTGAAAAGGAAAGTAGGACACATGTTCTGAATCACTAAATGGGAGGCAAACATACTTCCCTAACTGACAAGTAGACACGAGGTCGACGGCGCACCACGGGCGGTGATGGACGAGGAGCGGAGCAGGTGGGCGAGGGAGTTGGGCCCCGGATGACCAAGCCGCTGATGCCACACGTTGGCGGTGACGGCGAGGAACGCGTGGTGCTGGGCTGGCTTGGCTACGGGGTAGAGCTCGTCGCCGGAGTCGTTACATCGGAGGATCACCTGGCTCGTCCTTCGATCCTTGACAGAACAACCAAAGTCGTCAAATTCGACGTTAATGGGATTTTCACGTGCAAGTTTCTTAACAGAGATAAGGGTTTTGATGAGGTGAGGGGAAACGAGAATGTCATTGAGGGTGAGAGGGGCTGCATTAGTGGGAATGGTGGCTTGGCCAGTGTGTGTAACTGCGAGCGCGGTCCCATCGCCAACTAAAATGCCGGAAGAAGTATAGGGACGAGAGGTGGAGAGCATACCAGAGGAGGAGGCCATGTGCGTGGACGCGCCGGAGTCCAGGTACCACTCAGCGGACGGCAGCGGCGGCTGGTACTGCTGCATGTGCATGTTGTTGAGGGCGTGCACCAGCGCAGATTGATCCCATGCAGGGTTGGAGGAGTTCGCGGCCGGTCCGGGCGCGGCGCCGTGTGGTGTCGGAGCGGGCGCGGCGCCAGGATGCCACTGGGGAGAAGGGGCGCCGGTCGGGACGTAGTAGGGCGCACCATAGTGCGTAGCAGCACCAGCAAACGGAGCAGCCGCACCGGGGCGCGGGGCAAGAACACCGGCGCCAGGGGTATGGGGCGCCAGGGCATAGGCCAGGCGTGCACAATGCCTGTCCAGGGCGTGGTGCTGATGGGGGGAGCCGGCATGGGCCCGCGAGATGAAGACGCCCCACCGTGCTGCGGTCCGACAGAGGTGTCCACCGCCTTGCCTTTGCCATGGTTGCGACTGCCGCCCCCGCCGGAGCCGTTGCGCCGGGCGGTGGTGCCGTTGTGGGGGCTCGGTGGTGGTGGAGCGCGGGTGGCGTGGAGCGCCATCTCGTGCGTGATGTCGGGGGTCAAGCGACTCTCTTCGAGTAGCAGGAAGGCACGGCAGGGAAGGAAGGAGGGGAATAGCGTCTACATGGTGAGGGTGGGGATGGCGTACCGGAGGCGAGGGTGAACGCCGCGAAACATGTTAAGGACCTGCTCGCGATCCTGCACGACCTCGCCGAGGTCAGCGAGACGGTCGACACACTCCTTGAGGCGTCCGAAGTAGTCGATGATGGACGAGCCACCCTGCTCAATGCGCCGGAACTCCGTGGCGAGGAAGACGGCCTGGTGCTTGGCATTCTCCATGAACAGCGAGAGGATCGCAACCCATATCTCGGCGGCCGTGGCGCCGCGCTGGTGAACGAGGCGAAAGATCTCCGGGCTCACACGTGTGTACATCCAAGAGAGGACGTGAGCGTCATCTTGGACCCAAGCGGCGTTAGCGGGGCGCGCCGGTGATGCGAGCGACGACCGCGTACTTCTGGAACATGACCTCGAAGAGGGTGCGCCACTGGGAGAAGTTGGGCGGATGGAGGGTGAGGGTGATAGGAACGTGTTGGTTGATGTAGATGCTGGCGAGAGGGAAGAAGTTGTTGGCCGCCGATGAGGACGCGGCGGGATCGGGTAGAAAAAGGGGGCCGCCACGGGTGAGCGCAGAGAGCGTGGCAGGGACGGCCGAGGGCGGGCCGGCGTCGCCAGGGATGCGCCATGGCCAGTGGAGCCGGGACGGGGGGAAGGTGGGGGAGGTGGGGGCGGCGGAGGGAAGGGAGCCGCCATTGGTGCGAGCTTGGGGTTGGGCAGCGGAAGATGGAGGTTACAGACGAAGGGCGGAACCAACCTCTGATACCATGTGAGCGGGAGAGTAAGGAAATGAGCTAGGCACCTTGGGTGCTGCTGCTGTATTAACTGTGTATATATAGGTTACAAGCACATGCGAGGGCGCAGTATACAAAGGGCGACGTGCGCCAAGGAGTGGGGAGCACATCTTGTCTAGACTACGTGGGCAGACCAGGTGGTTTCTGCTGACAGACCGACGTGGGTGGGCCATAGTTTGCAGCCTCCCCAGCCATGCCATGGACAGAGGCCGTTTCTCCTTTTTTTCTTTCTCTTTTCGTTCTTTTTGACCATTCTTCCTTGCCGACTACTCTGTTTCTTTTTATCATTTACCACAGCTGCTCTCTTTTTTTACTGTACCCAATATAAAACGCAACGGTCTCAAGCTAGCTACACGTAATCACGGTTTGATGGCCGTTTTGCTGGGTAAATTAGCACCTTTTTTATTAATTTATGATGAATAAATCATACCAATATCTAAACAAGCACCAAAACATCTATGAACACATTAAATCTGGCTAGCACATGAATGAGTAACCATAGGCCAGGCTAAAGCCGCGGCGGCAGTTGTGGCTTCCTCCGCAGCCTTATTCTTGGCGGCGGTGGCGGCAGCCATCGGGTCGTTGTCGGGGGAGTAGTCTAAGTGGATGACCAGGGCGATGGCAAACAAGGAGCTGTCACACAGAGACGCTCTCCAAAAACCTTATCGCCCTTCTTCCGGTGCAGGATCACAAAAGACAGGGTTTCAAAAGCCTACTCATCTACTGTACTCACTCTATTTACTACAACTGCTCTCTCTTCTTTTTTACTGTACCCAGTATAAATCGCAACAGTCTCAAGCTACACGTAGTCACGGTTTGATGGCTAAATTAGCACTTTTTTGATTAATTTATTTAATTCATGGTTAATAAATCATACCGGTATCTAAACAAGCACCAAAACATCTATGAACACAGTAGATCCGGCTAGCACATGTACGAGTAAATAGGGGATAAGCAGGTCATACCCCCCCAACAGGCCAGGCTAAAGCCGCGGCGGCCTCCATAGCCTTCTTCTTGGCGGCGTTGGGGGCGGCCATGTGGTCGATCTCGAGGGAGTAGTCTAAGTGGATGACCAAGACGACGACAAACAAGGAGCACTCATGCAGAGACGCTCTCCAAAAACTTTATCACCCTTCTCTTAGTGCAGGGTCGCAAAAGGTAGGGTTCTAGAGGTTTACTCTCCCGGATGGCCGTGCATGCAGAATGAAACATCGAAAGCATCAACGGTGAGAGGAATAACAGAGTACGGCTAGGGTTGTGCACGGGGAGGGAACGAGAGTATCGACTGGAGTTGCCAACGCCGTCAATATATATGACGTCATATGCGGAGACGTGGGTTAGGCCCACGACCGAGTTGGCAAGTGACCCACGATACAACGTCTCGGACAGTGGCACTTTACTTAGCGACTTGTAATTATTCTCTATTTATTTAACCGTTCACAACCGATAACAAGAAAGGGAATGCATGACATTGGTCAAATAGTGAAATGAATTTTTCCACGCAAATTTTCCATGCTACATCCGGACATGTTGTGACATCCAACGCGTGATTGTACCGGTCCGCTCGATGGTCTGGACACACTTTTTTCACACAAATCATAGACAAATGTAGGGGGCTTTGCGGGCGTCCGGACAACAACCATGCCCGCTTTGACCATCCTAGTCGTGGGACTGGACTTAGGCCCATGACAAAGTCGACACGTGACCCACAGTCCAAAGTCTCGAACAGTCGCACTTTCATTAGCGACTCATAATTATTCTCTAATTCTTTAACTGTTCGTGACAAATAATAATAAACGGCATCCATGACATAGGTCAAATCATGAAATGAATTTTTGGCTAGGTCATTTGTTTGGAAGAGGATTACCCCCTGCCTCTACATCAATATGATGCATGCAACCATATTATTAAGCAAAGTCTGAAATTCGGCACAAACTCTCAAGAAGAGCTTAAATGTAGTAAAAAAAAGAAAAGTGCCACAACCGACAAAAATAGGACAAGATGACTAAACATCTATTTTAATAACTGATCACCATCCAAACCGGTTGTAGGTATGCCCTGCTGTCGTCTCCCAATGGTTGGACCCAATCACCATATGCTCCTTGGCTTCCATGGGTGACTAACGACCACATAGGGATCCATGCAGTTGCTCTATAGATGACCTGCAAAAGAATTGTAATGGATTGTATGTTAAAGATCACATCATTTCGGCAATTCCACATAGCCCAAAGTAATGCGCACACCCCGACTCGAATATGTGTTGTAATTTGAGGCTCTAGTCCATCCAACCACATCTCAAATAACGTTGTAATACTATTCGGAGGAGTAATGTTAAAGACCGCATGTACCTTACACCATAAAAGCTTGGCTAGTGGGCATTTGAGAAAAATGTGTTTCATAGTTTCATCATGATTGCAAAAGCAACATGTTTACTACACTCCCATCTTCATTTTGCCAAGTTATCCATAGTCAGAATCACTTGTGTGCAAGCCACACGTTTTTTTATTTTTAAAGGCACTTTAATCTTCCAAATATGAAGCGATTTCAGGATTTGACCAAGAGTCTATTAAATTTAGATACATGGACTTGATCCAAAAAACTCCTGACACCGAGAGTTTCCATTGAAGCGTATCAGGCTCATCAGAATGGTTAACCTCCATCAACCTGTGCGCAAGATGTAGCCATATGTCCCCTACCAGGGACCTTTGGGACTGAATGTATAGAGGAACCAACCCTTTAATATTGTACTCCCTCTGTCCGGAAATACTTGTCATCAAAATGGATAAAAGGATATGTATCTAGACGTATTTTAGTTCTAGGTACATCTCTTTTTATCCATTTTGTTGAGAAGTATTTTCGGACGGATGGAGTACTAATAAAATGCAACGGCCTCAAGCTACAAGTAGTCACGGTTTTGATGGGTAAATTAGCAACTTTTTATTAGTTTATTTAATCCATGATGAATAAATCATGATGATGCTTGGAATAACAGTATGAAGCTTGTACCGATATCTAAACAACCATGTACCAAACATAAACCAAAACATCTATAAACACAATAAATACAACTACCACATGAACAAGTAAATTGGGATGATAAGATCATATTCTCCAGTAGGCCAGGCTAAAGCTGCCACTCCAGCCTTCTTCTTGGCGGCGGTGGCGATAGCCATGGGGCCGATGTCGGGGAAGTAGTCGACACCAAGACGATGACAAAGGAGTAGTCACGCAGAGACGCTCTTCAAAAACCTTATATTTCCCAACTCAAAGAAAAAATAGCATTATATTTTCACTCACCAAGACATTGATTGGTCTGGTTATAAAGACAAAAAGAATATACTTTTACTAGTGCAAGGTTGGTTCGCTGCACGGTCAAAAGCAGTGGAGAGGCTTCTGCCACGCTTGCAACCGTAGTGACAAGGATACCCATCCTACCATCAACCTGAGATGAGCACACATGGAAACCGGGCATGTATGGTCTGCATTCTGCTGTACTAGCTAGTACCGTACCTGCAAGGATCAAAAGCTACCTTTCTTTGGGCAAGACGAAAAAAGCAAAGCAAAATCATTGTACCACAGAGACTCCATAAGGGTTTGGTTGGGATTTAGGGGGAGGCGATGAGAAGAGAGATGGCATATGCCAAAATGCAATCTTGTGGGGTGGTTGTTTTCTTTTCCAGAAAGAAAGAGAAAAAGTTTCTGGTCTTTGTGGAGTTTCTTTTTTGCATTGGTAGTACAATGCAGATGCCTCTTTTACTGCCTCTGATTTTGTCAGTTGGGGCCTTGTACAAGAGATAAATACATTCATGGTCACTGTATTTGAAGCGAAAGCACGATACGGTCACTGAACTTTGAAATACGCTCGTTATGGTCATTATATACATGGAGCGATGATTATACAGTCTAGCATATAGCAGCGTATTGCACTCTGTTGACTATTCAAATGTCTACTCTATTGACCGGTCAAATAATCTATGTGAAAAATATTGTAGTGGGCCCTGTTTGTCAGTGGGTCAAGCGATTAAATAAGAGAGAAAAACAGTGTCTGCGGGCAGCGGCGGCCGGGAAGGGGACGGAGGAGGTGAAGGCGAGGGCCATTGCTTCGCTGCTGCTCCGGGGTGGTTCGCTTCCGCTCTCGTGGTTTGGTGGGTGGCAGGCGGCGAGGAGGACGAAGATTGAGAGGGGACGCCAAGGAAGGGAGGGAAGGGCTTGTTTTGTTGCGAAGCCGACCGTGTGAGCGGGAGAGAGAGGAAATGAGCTAGGAACCTTGGGTGCTGCTGCTGTATTGACTGTGGCCCTGTTTGTTTCATAAGTCCTAAGACTTTTTTAAGTCCCAACTTATAAGTCATAAGTCCCTACCTGTTTGTTTACGGGGACTTATAAGTCCAGAGTCCCTACCTGTTTGTTTACAGGGACTTATAAGTCCATGTTGCACCACTGCAACGAGGCTCAGGAGAGGGCTTGTCCGACGATTGGAGGCACCGCTGCAACGAACCGAGGCAGAATGAACCGAGGCGGTGCAGCGACGGGGCGGCAAACCGAGGCAGAACGAACCGAGGCGGGGCGGCGACGGGGCGAGAGGCGGGGCGGCGACGGGGCGGCGACGGGGCGACGACGGGGCGAGAGGCGGGGCGGCGATGGGATAAGTCCCAATAAGCTCCTCCCTGAGAGTCTTATTTGATAAGTCCCAAATCACCACAATAATCCCAATAAGTCCCTTGTGTTTGGTTTAGGTGGGACTTATAGGGACTTTTTTAAGTCCCTAAACCAATAAGTCCTTGGAAACAAACACCCTCTGTGTATATATAGGTTACAAGCGCATGTGAGGGCGCAGTATACAAAGGGCAACATGCGCCAGGGAGTGGGGATCGTGCGCTAGAGCACGTCCTGTCTAGACTACGTGGGCAGACCAGGTGGTTTCTGCTGACACCCTGCCACAGCTGAAGCGTCTGGAGGGTGGATGCACAAGATGGAACGGAACTCCTGAAACGCTGGCATAGACAGCCCTTTTGTCATGACATCCGCAAACTACTGCGTCGTGGGAA
This sequence comes from Triticum aestivum, assembly GCF_018294505.1. Classification (NCBI taxonomy): domain Eukaryota; kingdom Viridiplantae; phylum Streptophyta; class Magnoliopsida; order Poales; family Poaceae; genus Triticum; species Triticum aestivum. The sequence goes on along the minus strand of NC_057795.1, from coordinate 67,234,395 downwards.
CGTGGAGGACGCGCAGTTCGCCGAGGGCAACCTTCTTGCGCACAAAGTGGATGTCGAGCTCGATGTGCTTCGTGCGGCGATGATGAACCGGATTAGCCGCCATGTAGACTGAGGAAATGTTATCGCAGTAGACCACGGTTGCCTTGGACAGTGGTGCATGGAGCTCGCCGAGTAGTTGGCGAAGCTAGCAACATTCGGCGACTGCATTGGCGACAGCACGGTACTCGGCCTCCGTGCTGGACCGTGAGACAGTGGGCTGTCTTTTGGATGCCCAGGAGATGAGGGAGTCGCCAAGGAAGACCGTGTAGCCCGACGTCGATCTCCTCGTGTCCGGGCACCTGGCCCAATCTGAGTCGGAGTAGGCGACAAGGTCGAGGGAGTGCGAGCGGCCGATGTGCAAGCCATGCGTGGAGGAGCCGCAGACGTAGCGTAGAATGCGATTGACAAGCGCGAGGTGCTGTGTGCACGGGTGATGCATGGAGAGGCATGCCTGCTACACGGCGTATGCCAGGTTGGGCCTGGTCATAGTGGATACTGCAGCGCGCCGACAATGCTGCGGTAGTCCGAGGAGTCGTCCACCAGCGCGCCGGCGTCGCCGGAGAGCTTGTTGTGCGTGCCCACGGGCGTGCTGACTGGCTTGCACCCAGTCATGTTGGCGCGGTCCAAGAGCTCGTGTCAGCGTACTTGCTCTGGGAGAGGAAGAAGCCGGTGCGATCGCGCGTGACCTGGACGCCGAGGAAGAAATGCAGAGGGCCGAGGTCTTTCATCGAGAACTCAGCGAGGAGCTGGCGCTGAAGGTGGTGTAGTAGCACGGACGCCGAGGCCATGAGGACGGTGTCATCCGCGTACAGAAGGAGGTAGGCCACCTGTTCGCCATGACGTAGAACAAACAAGGAGGGGTCCGCCCGTGCCGCCACAAAGCCGATCGATCGGAGGAAGGCAGCGAAGCGGTCGAACCAGGCTCGAGGCGCCTGCCGCAATCCATAGAGGGACCGGTCGAGCAGACAGACGTGGTCAGGCCGGCGAGCATCGACGAAGCCTGCTGGTTGCTGGCAGTAGACGCATTCGGCGAGGAAGCCCTGGAGGAACGCGTTGTTCACGTCCATCTGGTGGACGGGCCAGTCCCGTGCAGCGGCGATGGCGAGCACGGCGCGGATGGTGGCCCTACTTGACCACCGGCGAGAATCTTTCGTCGAAGTCGACGCCCGGGTGCTGCGAGAAACCGCAAACCACCCAGCGTGCTTGTACCTCTCCAGCGAGCCGTCAGCTTTGAACTTGTGTCAAAAAAGCCACTTCCCGGAGACGATGTTGGCGCCGTGCGGCCGGGGCACGAGTGACCACGTTTGGTTCGCGATCAAGGCCCTGTACTCTTCCTGCATAGCAGTTAGCCAGTGGGGATCACGCAGTGCATCGTTCACACTTTTGGGTAGGGGGGAGATGTCAGTGGTGGTGGTGGTAGCTAGGTTGGCTTATTTAGGGTTTGGGTGAAACTTGCCTAGCTTGCCATGGGTGACCATGGGGTGTGTGGGTGCGAGGCTGCGCGAGGGGTGACGAGCTGGTGGAGGGGGCGATGAGGGGTCGGGCTCAACTACTATGGTGGAGGAGGCAGGTGGTTGTCTGACGGCACTAGCGTAGCGAGATCAGCAACAAGGCAGGGATGCGGCCGCGTGGAGCGGGGTTGGTGCGGGACATGGAGTGGGAAGGAGTGGAGCTGGTCGTCATCACTGTCCGGAGAGCTAGCCGGGGGGGCACTCCGTCGGCGGCGAAGGGAAACGTGTGCTCGTCGAACACCACATGGCGTGAAATGATAACGCAACCAGTGCTGCGATTGAGACATCGGTATCCCTTGTGCTCGGGACAGAACACGCAGGGGTGAGAGCGGGGCACAAGCTTGTGTGCACTAGTGGAGGTAAGGTTGGGGTAACACAAGCAGCCAAACACGCAGATGGCAGTGTATGTAGGTTGCGCGCCGTAGAGAAGAAAGAAGGGTGTGTGGTTATGACGAGAACGGCATGGGCGTCGGTTGAGGAGGAAAGTGGCGGTGTTCAGAGCCTCAACCCAGAGTGTGTACGGCATAGAGGCATGCACGAGGAGGGAGCGCGTGACGTTGTTAAGTGTACGTAGGATGCACTCGGCCCGCCCATTCTGTGGCGAGGTGTAAGGGCATGACATGTGCAGTTGTATGCCCTCGGAGGAGAAGAATGTGCACGCGGCGTGGTTGTCGAACTCACGGCCATTGTCGGTTTGGATGGTGAGCAGGTTTAGGTTGAAGTGACACTGCACTAACGCATGGAAGTTCTTAATGGTGGGTAGCACGGCAGATTTGTGTCGTGGGGGAATGTCCAGGCGAAGTGGCTGTAATCGTCAAGAAGTATGAGGTAATACTGATAACCAGATACACTGATTACAAGAGAAGTCCACACATTACAATGAACAAGTTGAAAAGGAAAGTAGGACACATGTTCTGAATCACTAAATGGGAGGCGAACATACTTCCCTAACTGACAAGTAGACACGAGGTCGACGGCGCACCACGGGCGGTGATGGACGAGGAGCGGAGCAGGTGGGCGAGGGAGTTGGGCCCCGGATGACCAAGCCGCTGATGCCACACGTCGGCGGTGACGGCGAGGAACGCGTGGTGCTGGGCTGGCTTGGCTACGGGGTAGAGCTCGTCGCCGGAGTCGTTACATCGGAGGATCACTTGGCTCGTCCTTCGATCCTTGACAGAACAACCAAAGTCATCAAATTCGACGTTAATGGGATTTTCACGTGCAAGTTTCTTAACAGAGATAAGGGTTTTGATGAGGTGAGGGGAAACGAGAATGTCGTTGAGGGTGAGAGGGGCTGCATTAGTGGGAATGGTGGCTTGGCCAGTGTGTGTAACTGCGAGCGCGGTCCCATCGCCAACTAAAATTCCGGAAGAAGTATAGGGACGAGAGGTGGAGAGCATACCAGAGGAGGAGGCCATGTGCGTGGACGCGCCGGAGTCCAGGTACCACTCAGCGGACGTCGGCGGCGGCTGGTACTGCTGCATGTGCATGTTGTTAAGGGCGTGCACCAGCGCAGATTGATCCCATGCAGGGTTGGAGGAGTTCGCGGCCGGTCCGGGCGCGGCGCCGTATGGTGTCGGAGCGGGCGCGGCGCCAGGATGCCATTGGGGAGAAGGGGCGCCGGTTGGGACGTAGTAGGGCGCACCGTAGTGCGTAGCAGCACTGGCAAACGGAGCAGCCGCACCGGGGCGCGGGGCAAGAACACCGGCGCCAGGGGTATGGGGGCGCCAGGGCATAGGCCAGGCGTGCACAATGCCTGTCCAGGGCGTGATGCTGATGGGGGGAGCCGGCATGGGCCCGCGAGATGAAGACGCCCCACCGTGCTGCGGTTCGACAGAGGTGTCCACCGCCTTGCCTTTGCCATGGTTGCGACCGCCGCCCCCGCCGGAGCCGTTGCGCCGGGCGGTGGTGCCGTTGTGGGGGCTCGGTGGTGGTGGAGCGCGGGTGGCGTGGAGCGCCGTCTCGTGCGTGATGTCGGGGGTCAAGCGAGTCTCTTCGAGTAGCAGGAAGGCACGGCAGGGAAGGAAGGAGGGGAATAGCGTCTACATGGTGAGGGTGGGGATGGCGTACCGGAGGCGAGGGTGAAGGCCGCGAAACATGTGATGGACCTGCTCGCGATCCTGCACGACCTCGCCGAGGTCAGCGAGACGGTCAGCACACTCCTTGAGGCGGCCGAAGTAGTTGATGATGGACGAGCCACCCTGCTCAATGCGCCGGAACTCCATGGCGAGGAAGACGGCCTGGTGCTTGGCATTCTCCATGAACAGCGAGAGGATCGCAGCCCATATCTCGGCGGCCGTGGCGCCGCGCTGGTGAACGAGGCGGAAGATCTCCGGGCTCACACGTGTGTACAGCCAAGAGAGGACGTGAGCGTCGTCTTGGACCCAAGCGGCTTAGCGGGGCGCGCCGGTGATGTGAGCGACGACCGCGTACTTCTGGAACATGACCTCGAAGAGGGTGCGCCACTGGGAGAAGTTGGGCGGATGGAGGGTGAGGGTGATAGGAACGTGTTGGTTGATGTAGATGCTGGCGAGAGGGAAGAAGTTGTTGGCCGCTGATGAGGACGCGGCGGGATCGGGCAGAAAAAGGGGGCCGCCACGGTTGAGCACAGAGAGCGTGGCAGGGACGGCCGAGGGCGGGCCGGCGTCGCCAGGGATGCGCCATGGCCAGTGGAGCCGGGACGGGGGGAAGGTGGGGGAGGTGGGGGCGGCGGAGGGAAGGGAGCCGCCATTGGTGCGAGCTTGGGGTTGGGCAGCGGAAGATGGAGGTTACAGACGAAGGGCGGAACCAACCTCTGATACCATGTGAGCGGGAGAGTAAGGAAATGAGCTAGGCACCTTGGGTGCTGCTGCTGTATTAACTGTGTATATATAGGTTACAAGCACATGCGAGGGCGCAGTATACAAAGGGCGACGTGCGCCAAGGAGTGGGGATTGTGCGCTAGAGCACATCCTGTCTAGACTACGTGGGCAGACCAGGTGGTTTCTGCTAACAGACCGACGTGGGTGGGTGTAACGCCCCGAGACCGATGTGCCAGGTGTCGTTCAGTTATTCGTTGTTGTTGTCTTGTCATTGGCTTGCGTGTTGCATTTCATCATGTCATCATGTGCATTGCATCATCATGTTTTCAAAACTTGCATCCGTCCCGGTCTCCTCGTTCCTTCCGTTGTCCGTTCTGAGCCCAACCACACTTGCACGCGCCCGCGGCATGTCCGAAATATTATTTTATTAGTGGCCGGAAAATGTTCTCGGAATGGGTTGAAAGTTGGCATGCGGTGTCGTTTTGTTGTCAGTAGACCGCCTGCCAAGTTTCATCGCATTCGGAGTCCGTTTGACGTCCCAACGGATAAATATAGCGGCAATAGTAGCCGGTCTAACGTCGGACGTTTTCGGTCTCCGGAAACAGTCGCCGGGCCTCCCTCTCTTCTCTTCTCTCAGCTCGAGACCGTCTGCACAGCCCACCTAGTCCATCCTCCTTCCCCTCTTCGCTTCCGGAGTTGCCCGATGCGATCGCGCGGTCCGAAACCCTCTCTGCACAGTGCATCGAACCCCTCACGCGAGCGCCCGAAAGCTGTCCCGGACCCGACTCGGACAGTCGTTACCGCTGTGTCCGGATCATCCCCAAAGATCTGCAAGATATCTCCATTTTATTATTAGGGCTATCTAACCTATTTATTTACGACCGCCCGATTATAATCGGACGGACCGGATTAGTCCCTACCTAGTCCCCTGCCTATATAATCAGACCAAATCCCTAATTTCTAGGGATCCTCCCGAGCGCCGCCACTCTTCCTGTCTCCTCCTCATCGAGATCCTCCCGATCCAAAAATCCCCTTGCAGCCAGTCTCTCCACCTCGTTTCTCCCACCAAAACTCCACTCGGCCTTCCGTGCCCGGCCAATCCAGAGCGTAGCTCCTCCCTGCCTCGATCTGGAAGGAGGAGCCCAAGCCCCTGCAGCCGCCCGAGGCCTCCGCGGCCTGCTCCTCCCGCCTTCCTTCGCGCCGCCGCTGCCGGCAACCAACTCCTCCAAATCGCCCCCATCTCTGCACCTGCGTTGAACGCATCCCGCCTCGCCGAGCACATGCGGGACTCCTCGCTCCCGTCGTCTTCCCCGAGCAGGAGCTCATGCCTGAGCTCCTCCGCCACTAGCAGCTCCGCGGCGCCGCCTCCCTGTCGGCCCCGACCTTGCCTCGCCGCTCCGGCGAGTCCCCGACGAGCAGATGAGTGCCCCGCACTGCCCTTGCTTCCTTCTCCTTCGTCATCGCTCTTCTTCCCGCGGCTCACCTCGTCTGTCTCTCTCTCTCTGCGCTTCATAGGTGCCCGTAGCCACAGCCCTGCAGCCCCGCAAGCAGCAGCTTCACCGGAGCTCCCTCCGTCGTTGAGCACCACCAGCAGGACGCCTCGTCAGCGCCCCGGTGCCCCATCTGCATCGCGCCTCTTCCGCCTTGGAACCGGCCACCCTTGCCATCCCTCACCGCCGCGCCAAGTACCGCAGCTGCCTCCTCTCCGGCGTCGCGCCCAAGCCCCACGTCACCGGCAGCCGTTCCCGCCGCCCGCGTCGCCAAGCCCGGCCGCAGCCGTCGACCACTGCGTCCCCTGCTTCAAGAACGCCGGTTCCAGCGTCGCCCCTCGTTGACTTGTCCTAGCGCCAGCGTGGATGAGATCCACGTCGCCCGCGCCTGGGTCTTCTCGCCCGGTCCGGCCACCTCTGACGCCGGCCATGGCCGCCCCCTGCTTCGTCCGATCGGGATCGGGAGAGCCCCGATCTGCTCCCTCCGTTGACGCGCCCGCGTGGGCCGGCCCAATCGTCCTCGCCGGCCAACGCAGCCCCGCCTCGGCCTGCCTCCTCTCCAGCAAACCGGGCCAAGGCCCACTGGGTAGCCGACCCCAGCGCCCCCCTCCTCTTGTTTTTTTACTCTTGTTGGGCTGCCCAGTGCACTGTCAGATTCAGCCCGATCATGTTTTTTTCTCGTTCTGTGAATTTGTCCAATTATTCCAGGATTGCCAGTTTACAGATTAGACCCTCATGTTCATGCATTTAATAACTCAAGAACCGTGCATCGGATTAAAATGTTTTATATATGAAACTTGCTCAGAATCTTGTGTAGATTAATAATATCCAACTTTCATCTAGTTAAAATGTTAAAAATGTTGTTTGCATTAATTTGCTCCTATGCCATGTTAAAATGATTTAATTCATAACTAAATAACCGTAACTCCGAATTCAATAAACTTATATGTAAATGGGGTGGAATTTTTGCCTAGTTTAATATGGTGGCATCATCTTGCATGTTTAACAACTCTAAAATAATGTTTAGGGCAGAACAGTACCAAACCTTAAATTATGCATATGAGGATTTTCCGGAGTTGTTGCTCGTTGCTTCCGGCCTCATTTAAATTTGCCTAGATAGGTAGTTTTGTTGTGCTTCACCTCTTGCCATGTTAATCAACATTTAATATTGTTGGGGTACATAAACGAGAGAGAACTAAATAATTGATGTGGTGTTTCGTCAATATGCACCCATTGCATATTGAGCTCCACTAATTTGTAGGATTGTTTGTGCCCTTTGCCATGCCATGCTTCATTAAACCAGACATGCATCATACTCGTTTGTGCATCATGCCATGTTGATGTGTTGGTTATTTACTATGTTGTGTGCTTCTTTTCCGGTGATTGCTTCTTCGGGTTGGTTCCGATAACGTCGCGTTTGTGAGGATCCGTTCAACTACGTCCGTTTGTCTTCTTCATGGACTCGTTCTTCTTTCTTGCGGGATCTCAGGCAAGATGATCATACCCTCGAAATCACTACTATCTTTGCTATGCTAGTTTGCTCGCTCTTTTGCTATGCCAATGCTACGATGCCTACCATTTGCTTGTCAGCCTCCCAAATTGCCATGTCAAACCTCTAACCCACCATGTCCTAGCAAACCGTTGATTGGCTATGTTACCACTTTGCTCAGCCCCTCTTATAGCGTTGTTAGTTGCAGGTGAAGATTGAAGTTTGTTCCTTGTTGGAACATGGAGATGTTGTTCCTTGTTGGAACATGTTTACTTGTTGGGATATCACAATATATCTTATTTAATTAATGCATCTATATACTTGGTAAAGGGTGGAAGGCTCGGCCTTATGCCTGGTGTTTTGTTCCACTCTTGCCGCCCTAGTTTCCGTCATATCGGTGTTATGTTCCCGGATTTTGCGTCCCTTACGCGGTTGGGCTATAATGAGAACCCCTTGACAGTTCGCCTTAAGTAAAGCTCTTCCAGCAATGCCCAACCTTGGTTTTACCATTTGCCACCTAGCCTTTTCTTTCCCTTGGGTTCTGCAGACTCAAGGGTCATCTTATTTAACCCCCCCCCCCGGGCCAGTGCTCCTCTGAGTGTTGGTCCAAACTGGGCAGCCTGCGGGGCCACCTCGGGGAAACTTGAGGGTTGGTTTTACTCGTAGCTTGACCTATCTGAGTGTGCCCTGAGAAAGAGATATGTGCAGCTCCTATCGGGATTTGTCGGCACATTCGGGCGGTGTTGCTGGTTTAGTTTTACCCTGTCGAAATGTCTTGTTGTACCGGGATACCGAATCTGATCGGAACGTCTCGGGTGGAGGTCTATTCCTTCGTTGACCGTGAGAGCTTGTCATGGGCTAAGTTGGGACACCCCTGCAGGGATTTGAACTTTCGAAAGTCGTGCCCGCGGTTATGGGCAGATGGGAATTTGTTAACGTCCGGTTGTAGAAAACCCGAAGTTGACCTTATTTAAAATACATCAACCGCGTGTGTAACCGTGATGGTCTCTTCTCGGCGGAGTCCGGGAAGTGAACACGGTGTTGGAGTTATGTTTGACGTAGGTTGCTATAGGATCACTTCTTGATCATACTTTTATCGACCGTGCTTTGCCTTCTCTTCTCGCTCTCTTTTGCGATTGTAGCCACCATATATGCTAGTCGCTTGCTGCAGCTCCACCTCATTACTCCATCCTTCCTATAAGCTTAAATAGTCTTGATCTCGCGGGTGCGAGATTGCTGAGTCCCCGTGGCTCACAGATACTTCCAAAACCAGTTTGCAGGTGCCTATGTTACCGTGCAGATGACGCAACCAAGCTCAAGGAGGAGCTCGATGAAGATCTTGCCCTTTGTATTGTTTCGTTCTAGTTGATCAGTAGTGGAGCCCAGTTGGGGTCGATCGGGGACCTTTGTCGCATTTGGGGTTCTTCTTTTATTTTGGTTCCGTAGTCGGACCTTGATTGTATCTGTATGATGTAATGCTTTATTCATGTAATTGTGTGAAGTGGCGATTGTAAGCCAACTATGTATCTCTTTCCCTTATGTATTACATGGGTTGTGTGAAGATTACCTCACTTGCGACATTGCTTTCAATGCGGTTATGCCTCTAAGTCGTGCTTCGACACGTGGGAGATATAGCCGCATCGAGGGCGTGACAAGTTGGTAATCAGAGCCTTCCCCGACCTTAGGAGCCCCACTGCTTGATCGTTTTTTAGCGGCCGAGTTGTGTCTATAAAAATGTTTTGAGTCATTTAGGATTATATATATCGGAGAGTTAGGAATTCTTTTTACTTCCCAGCCTCCTCATCGCTCTGGTAAGGCATCCTGACGTAGAGTTTTGACTCTTCTCTTCTCAAATTTCACTAATTTTTTTTTAGGATCACGCGGGTATCTTGGAATCGTTCCGATGGTTTTATGATGAGAACATTGTCTTGGTGCCTCCTGTCAGGGGTTTTGTGGAAGTGTCCCGGGGAGTTGAGCTCTGAGGTGTTGTCGTCATAATTTTATCGTTTCAGTTCTGGAATACCTGAGTTTAGTACGTCGACATTGAAAATCTCTTTTATGCAGTTGTTGGTGAGATAACCCCGATAACCCAGTACTGAGGTGCGTACGGGAGTATTGCCATAACTTGTATAACGGATGCTTTTCGAAGGTTGAGGTAGATGATTTCCGAAGGTTTCTTGGTTATGTGTTGAAGGATGGATACAACTGGATGTAGGATTTGTTAGTTTGTGTGAGATATTATGCTTCCCCTGTATCCCCAACACCTGATTGCATAACCGGAAAATTTCGGGAGTTTCATAGGTGGGAATTCAAGTAGCTCTTAGGTTTTCTTTCCGACAGATCTATGATATGACATTGGGGTTCGACGTCTAGTGGTCCGCCTATTCACGGTTGGTTTTACAGTGGTCTCGTTGTGTCTTAAAGAGTCCTTGGCTATGCCGACTCGGGGACGCTTCGTATGTCATGTGCACTGCCTTGTACATGATGGTGCTGTACGATCGAGCCCGTGTAGGCCCCACCACGAAAACTTCGGACGAAATCTCTATCATATATTTGTTCCGGCTTATTCCGCAAGCCAATCCTTGGTTTTGTTTTGAGTTGTGGTATTCGAGTTGCTTCGAAGTCAAATGTTGATTCCATACCTTCCCCAAATGGTGTTCTCATACTCCTATGTGAATACTAATCCTTCTTGGTCATCGAGATTGTCATCTAAAATTCTTTTCAACCGGCGTGTTTTCTCTTCAAGTGGATACAATCATTTCAACAACCGCAAGATCAATTATCACTTCTTCTCAACAATGTTCGTTTCATCTATTCTAGATTGTCTTTGTTTTCTCCCACCCTCCCTCCCTTGTTTTCTCCCAGGATTCAGATTTCTTATTCAAGTATCCTTTTATTCATGTGAAGTCTCCCCATTCTTTTTCGTCAATATTCTTATCCGGTGATTCTCATGAAGATTCTAATGGAGTCTCAAGTTCATCATTCTTCATTCCTTTTCTTCTTCGGTGTTGTCAATTCAAGCTTTCAGGGTTGATCATATTCTTTTCCGTATTTCATTGCATTCTCATACCGGTGCACCTCATAGTAATTCACTCCTCACTATTCAATTGTTCCGGAGTGCTCAAGATATCTCGAAGATTCCTGTTTCCACTCTGCTTTTGTTCAAGATCTTTCGAGGATGTCACCTCATTCAAGCCATTTAATTCAACCGGTGCAACCTCTCTTTTAAATCATTTCAACGGTGCTTATTTTGAGTGGGCCCTAACCCACAGGTCTTTTTCCAGGATCTTACCTGACTCTTCTATTTTCCCAGAGCTATCCTAAATTCTTCTCCAAGTTTGACGTAAGATTGAGTTATCATCAGTCAAATGCCTTTCTCCTTGATCTTTCAAATTCTTTCATCGTTGGTTCAACCTTTCCAATTTTAATCCCGGAGATCTCAACAATTTGGTGGTGTTTCTCATCGTCATTCCCAGCATTTGAAGACCGAAGAAGATTTTTTTTTCTCTCAATCTTGCTCCTTTCTCTTCAAGGTTCGTGGTTCTAGCGTTATGCCATCCTCTCATAGTTGTTTTCGATTGTTAGAATTCTTTTCACTCATCCGGAGTAATTCAGAGTATTTTCTGTCGGATTATCCGGAGCCCATCATCTAAGATTGATTCAGTCCAACTTTCAGCTCGCATACTCTAAATCATACCGGTGCTTCGTTCAAGTGATCTTTAATCGGCTCGTGATCTCGTCGTTCTCATGTATCTAAATCCTCTCAAGCATCTTCGTGTATTTGCTAATTCTAACCGGTGATGCACCCCCTACTTTGATCATTTTCAATTCTTATAGTGGTTCTTTCAAGATCTCTCTTCCTTGTTCATCATATCAATTCATTTGTTGTTCCAATCCTACCGGTGGTTCGTTGAAGACCTTTTCAAGTTTTGATATATCTCTTTTAATCCTTTCTACGAGAATAAGTAGTATGCCAAATCCGTTGATTGTCATCAATTTAATTGGTGAAGGATAAGCATAACATAATTCTTATTCTTGTTCATCCAAGTGATTAATTCTTTATTCCGGAGGCCCTTAAAATTCTCGGTTTCATTTGTTTCATCTTCTCTTTTTCCCGGAGTTCCAAGCTCTAATTATCACGGAGATCCATCTAAATCATTGCAAGGATTCACCTTGTGTTTTCAATTTCTCTTTCTGTTCATTCCTTTTGTTTACCGGAGTTCTTCATGGAGGTTCTACATGATGGTTCATCAAGGATTTAATTCCCTTCTCAAAGTTTTCATCGAGATTCTTTCCTAAGGAGCTCAAGCTTTCTTCATATGGTAATCCTGAGTGCAATTCTTTCTACCATATTTTGGAGGTGGTATTATGTCATTCTTGATAATTCGAGTTCATGTTCCATGATTCACATGTTGTTAAGAATGAGTTATTTTTAAATCCATCAACCTCGTTGTTGGAGTTATCTTGTGTCATATTTCACCTAAAATCCTTCCATTGGAATGTTGCTATTTGTGGTGCTTGCCAATGATCCAAGTTATCTCTTTATCATCTTGGTGGAAGAAGTGTTCATCTCTTTGTCGATCTAAAGCTAGCAATCGTTTCCGTTAGTGGCCGGTTGTCACCTCATAATTTTGAGATATTTTCCATAAGCCCACTACAAGCTTATTCGTTTCGTTGTTGGTTTTTCCCAACAACCCCGTTGTAACCTTCTTGCAAGGATGCTTTCCAAACTCATTTGTGGCAGAAGTTGGCATTTTCTTCAACATTCTTTTATTTCAATTATCAATCTTCTATTTCTTTCTCCCGGAGGCAGTGTATTGTGATTTCATCAAGTATCTTCTCATCTTATCAAGACCTTATTCAATTCTTTTCTTTCCAACCGGAGTGCTGCCCAAATTTGGTCTTTCTTGATCCCCTTCTGTAACCGGAGTGTTCTCAATATATATCTTCCCTTCAACCTCAAGGTTTCGCAATGCTCTTTGTCCCTAGTTTCTAACAGAGTGTTTTCGACTTTGTTCTCCTTCGTTCTATTCTTTTCTCGAATTAGTTTAACCTTTTCCAGGTTCTTTGGTCTCACTCGTTTGTCAAAGAAGCAACTTAGTTTTACCTCTTCTCTTTCTTTTCCGTTGCCCCTCCAGTGCCATTCTAGATCTCGGGACAAGATCCTCTCATAGTGGTGGAGTGTTGTAACGCCCCGAGACCGATGTGCCAGGTGTCGTTCAGTTATTCGTTGTTGTTGTCTTGTCATTGGCTTGCGTGTTGCATTTCATCATGTCATCATGTGCATTGCATCATCATGTTTTCAAAACTTGCATCCGTCCCGGTCTCCTCGTTCCTTCCGTTGTCCGTTCTGAGCCCAACCACACTTGCACGCGCCCGCGGCACGTCCGAAATATTATTTTATTAGTGGCCGGAAAATGTTCTCGGAATGGGTTGAAAGTTGGCATGCGGTGTCGTTTTGTTGTCAGTAGACCGCCTGCCAAGTTTCATCGCATTCGGAGTCCGTTTGACGTCCCAACGGATAAATATAGCGGCAATAGTAGCCGGTCTAACGTCGGACGTTTTCGGTCTCCGGAAACAGTCGCCGGGCCTCCCTCTCTTCTCTTCTCTCAGCTCGAGACCGTCTGCACAGCCCACCTAGTCCATCCTCCTTCCCCTCTTCTCTTCCGGAGTTGCCCGATGCGATCGCGCGGTCCGAAACCCTCTCCGCACAGTGCATCGAACCCCTCACGCGAGCGCCCGAAAGCTGTCCCGGACCCGACTTGGACAGTCGTTACCGCTGTGTCCGGATCATCCCCAAACATCTGCAAAATATCTCCATTTTATTATTAGGGCTATCTAACCTATTTATTTACGACCGCCCGATTATAATCGGACGGACCAGATTAGTCCCTACCTAGTCCCCTGCCTATATAATCAGACCAAATCCCTAATTTCTAGGGATCCTCCTGAGCGCCGCCACTCTTCCTGTCTCCTCCTCATCGAGATCCTCCCGATCCAAAAATCCCCTCGCAGCGAGTCTCTCCACCTCGTTTCTCCCACCAAAACTCCACTCGGCCTTCTGTGCCCGGCCAATCCAGAGCGTAGCTCCTCCCTGCCTCGATCTGGAAGGAGGAGCCCAAGCCCCTGCAGCCGCCCGAGGCCTCCGCGGCCTGCTCCTCCCGCCTTCCTTCGCGCCGCCGCCGCCGGCAACCAACTCCTCCAAATCGCCCCCATCTCTGCACCCGCGCTGAACGCCTCCCGCCTCGCCGAGCACATGCGGGACTCCTCGCTCCCGTCGTCTTCCCCGAGCAGGAGCTCATGCCCGAGCTCCTCCGCCACTAGCAGCTCCGCGGCGCCGCCTCCCTGTCGGCCCCGACCTTGCCTCGCCGCTCCGGCGAGTCCCCGACGAGCAGATGAGTGCCCCGCACTGCCCTTGCTTCCTTCTCCTTCGTCATCGCTCTTCTTCCCGCGGCTCACCTCGTCTGTCTCTCTCTCTCTGCGCTTCATAGGTGCCCGCAGCCACAGCCCTGCAGCCCCGCAAGCAGCAGCTTCACTGGAGCTCCCTCCGTCGTTGAGCACCACCAGCAGGACGCCTCGTCAGCGCCCCGGTGCCCCATCTGCATCGCGCCTCTTCCGCCTTGGAACCGGCCGCCCTTGCCATCCCGCACCGCCGCGCCAAGTACCGCAGCTGCCTCCTCTCCGGCGTCGCGCCCAAGCCCCACGTCGCCGGCAGCCGTTCCCGCCGCCCGCGTCGCCAAGCCCGGCCGCAGCCGTCGACCACTGCGTCCCCTGCTTCAAGAACGCCGGTTCCAGCGTTGCCCCTCGTTGACTTGTCCTAGCGCCAGCGTGGATGAGATCCACGTCGCCCGCGCCTGGGTCTTCTCGCCCGGTCCCGGCCACCTCTGACGCCGGCCATGGCCGCCCCCCTGCTTTGTCCCGATCGGGATCGGGAGAGCCCCGATCTGCTCCCTCCGTTGACCGCGCCCGCGTGGGCCGGCCCAATCGTCCTCGCCGGCCCAACGCAGGCCCCGCCTCGGCCTGCCTCCTCTCCAGCAAACCGGGCCAAGGCCCACTGGGTGAGCCGACCCCAAGGCCCACTTGCCAGTTTTACAGATTAGACCCTCATGTTCATGCATTTAATAACTCAAGAACCGTGCATCGGATTAAAATGTTTTATATATGAAACTTGCTCAGAATCTTGTGTAGATTAATAATATCCAACTTTCATCTATGTTTAAAATGTTAAAAATGTTGTTTGCATTAATTTGCTCCTATGCCATGTTAAAATGATTTAATTCATAACTAAATAACCGTAACTCCGAATTCAATAAACTTTATATGTAAATGGGGTGGAATTTTTGCCTAGTTTAATATGGTGGCATCATCTTGCATGTTTAACAACTCTAAAATAATGTTTAGGGCAGAACAGTACCAAACCTTAAATTATGCATATGAGGATTTTCCGGAGTTGTTGCTCGTTGCTTCCGGCCTCATTTAAATTTGCCTAGATAGGTAGTTTTGTTGTGCTTCACCTCTTGCCATGTTAATCAACATTTAATATTGTTGGGGTACATAAACGAGAGAGAACTAAATAATTGATGTGGTGTTTCGTCAATATGCACCCATTGCATATTGAGCTCCACTAATTTGTAGGATTGTTTGTGCCCTTTGCCATGCCATGCTTCATTAAACAGGACATGCATCATACTCGTTTGTGCATCATGCCATGTTGATGTGTTGGTTATTTACTATGTTGTGTGCTTCTTTTCCGGCGATTGCTTCTTCGGGTTGGTTCCGATAACGTCGCGTTTGTGAGGATCCGTTCAACTACGTCCGTTTGTCTTCTTCATGGACTCGTTCTTCTTTCTTGCGGGATCTCAGGCAAGATGATCATACCCTCGAAATCACTACTATCTTTGCTATGCTAGTTTGCTCGCTCTTTTGCTATGCCAATGCTACGATGCCTACCATTTGCTTGTCAGCCTCCCAAATTGCCATGTCAAACCTCTAACCCACCATGTCCTAGCAAACCGTTGATTGGCTATGTTACCGCTTTGCTCAGCCCCTCTTATAGCGTTGTTAGTTGCAGGTGAAGATTGAAGTTTGTTCCTTGTTGGAACATGGAGATGTTGTTCCTTGTTGGAACATGTTTACTTGTTGGGATATCACAATATATCTTATTTAATTAATGCATCTATATACTTGGTAAAGGGTGGAAGGCTCGGCCTTATGCCTGGTGTTTTGTTCCACTCTTGCCGCCCTAGTTTCCGTCATATCGGTGTTATGTTCCCGGATTTTGCATCCCTTACGCGGTTGGGCTATAATGGGAACCCCTTGACACTTCGCCTTAAGTAAAGCTCTTCCAGCAATGCCCAACCTTGGTTTTACCATTTGCCACCTAGCCTTTTCTTTCCCTTGGGTTCTGCAGACTCAA
The DNA here is from genome assembly GCF_018294505.1 of Triticum aestivum. Lineage (NCBI taxonomy): Eukaryota > Viridiplantae > Streptophyta > Magnoliopsida > Poales > Poaceae > Triticum > Triticum aestivum. The sequence goes on along the minus strand of NC_057795.1, from coordinate 67,218,649 downwards.
GGGTCATCTTATTTAACCCCCCCCCGGGCCAGTGCTCCTCTGAGTGTTGGTCCGAACTGGGCAGCCTGCGGGGCCACCTCGGGGAAACTTGAGGGTTGGTTTTACTCGTAGCTTGACCTATCTGAGTGTGCCCTGAGAAAGAGATATGTGCAGCTCCTATCAGGATTTGTCGGCACATTCGGGCGGTGTTGCTGGTTTAGTTTTACCCTGTCGAAATGTCTTGTTGTACCGGGATACCGAGTCTGATCGGGACGTCTCGGGTGGAGGTCTATTCCTTCGTTGACCGTGAGAGCTTGTCATGGGCTAAGTTGGGACACCCCTGCAGGGATTTGAACTTTCGAAAGCCGTGCCCGCGGTTATGGGCAGATGGGAATTTGTTAACGTCCGGTTGTAGAAAACCCGAAGTTGACCTTATTTAAAATACATCAACCGCGTGTGTAACCGTGATGGTCTCTTCTCGGCGGAGTCCGGGAAGTGAACACGGTGTTGGAGTTATGTTTGACGTAGGTTGCTATAGGATCACTTCTTGATCATACTTTTATCGACCGTGCTTTGCCTTCTCTTCTCGCTCTCTTTTGCGATTGTAGCCACCATATATGCTAGTCGCTTGCTGCAGCTCCACCTCATTACTCCATCCTTCCTATAAGCTTAAATAGTCTTGATCTCGCGGGTGCGAGATTGCTGAGTCCCCGTGGCTCACAGATACTTCCAAAACCAGTTTGCAGGTGCCTATGTTACCGTGCAGATGACGCAACCAAGCTCAAGGAGGAGCTCGATGAAGATCTTGCCCTTTGTATTGTTTCGTTCTAGTTGATCAGTAGTGGAGCCCAGTTGGGGTCGATCGGGGACCTTTGTCGCATTTGGGGTTCTTCTTTTATTTTGGTTCCGTAGTTGGACCTTGATTGTATCTGTATGATGTAATGCTTTATTCATGTAATTGTGTGAATGGCGATTGTAAGCCAACTATGTATCTCTTTCCCTTATGTATTACATGGGTTGTGTGAAGATTACCTCACCTGCGACATTGCTTTCAATGCGGTTATGCCTCTAAGTCGTGCTTCGACACGTGGGAGATATAGCCGCATCGAGGGCGTGACCGTGGGCCATAGTTTTCAGCCTCCCCAGCCATGCCATGGACAGAGGCTGTTTCTCCTTTTTTTTCTCTTTTCGTTCTTTTTGACCATTCTTCCTTGCCGACTACTCTGTTTCTTTTTATTATTTACCACAGCTGCTCTTTTTTTTACTGCACCCAATATAAAACGCAACTGTCTCAAGCTAGCTACACGTAATCACGGTTTGATGGCCGTTTTGCTGGGTAAATTAGCACCTTTTTTTATTAATTATGATGAATAAATCATACCGATATCTAAACAAGCACCAAAACATCTATGAACACATTAAATCTGGCTAGCACATGAATGAGTAACCATAGGCCAGGCTAAAGCCGCGGCGGCAGTTGTGGCTTCCTCCGCAGCCTTATTCTTGGCGGCGGTGGCGGCAGCCATCGGGTCGTTGTCGGGGGAGTAGTCTAAGTGGATGACCAGGGCGATGGCAAACAAGGAGCTGTCACACAGAGACGCTCTCCAAAAACCTTATCGCCCTTCTTCCGGTGCAGGATCACAAAAGACAGGGTTTCAAAAGCCTACTCATCTACTGTACTCACTCTATTTACTACAACTGCTCTCTCTTCTTTTTTACTGTACCTAGTATAAATCGCAACAGTCTCAAGCTACACGTAGTCACGGTTTGATGGCTAAATTAGCACTTTTTTGATTAATTTATTTAATTCATGGTTAATAAATCATACCGGTATCTAAACAAGCACCAAAACATCTATGAACACAGTAGATCCGGCTAGCACATGTACGAGTAAATAGGGGATAAGCAGGTCATACCCCCCCAACAGGCCAGGCTAAAGCCGCAGCAGCCTCCATAGCCTTCTTCTTGGCGGCGTTGGGGGCGGCCATGTGGTCGATGTCGAGGGAGTAGTCTAAGTGGATGACCAAGACGACGACAAACAAGGAGCACTCATGCAGAGACGCTCTCCAAAAACTTTATCACCCTTCTCTTAGTGCAGGGTCGTAAAAGGTAGGGTTCTAGAGGTTTACTCTCCCAGATGGCCGTGCATGCGGCCGACAGAATGAAACATCGAAAGCATCAACGGTGAGAGGAATAACAGAGTACGGCTAGGGTTGTGCACGGGGAGGGAACGAGAGTATCGACTAGAGTTGCCAACACCGTCAATATATATGACGTCGTATGCGGAGACGTGGGTTAGGCCCACGATTGAGTTGGCAAGTGACCCACGATACAACGCCTCGGACAGTGGCACTTTCATTAGCGACTTGTAATTATTCTCTATTTATTTAACCATTCACAACCGATAACAAGAAAGGGAATGCATGACATTGGTCAAATAGTGAAATGAATTTTTCCACGCAAATTTTCCATGCTACATCCGGACATGTTGTGACATCCAACGCGTGATTGTACCGGTCCGCTCGATGATCTGGACACACTTTTTTCACACAAATCATAGACAAATGTAAGGGGCTTTGCGGGCGTCCGGACAACAACCATGCCCGCTTTGACCATCCTAGTCGTGGGACTGGACTCAGTCGCACTTTCATTAGCGACTCATAATTATTCTCTAATTCTTTAACTATTCGTGACTAATAATAATAAAAGGCATGCATGACATAGGTCAAATCATGAAATGAATTTTTGGCTAGGTCATTTTTTTGGAAGAGGATTACCCCGGCCTCTACATCAATATGATGCATGCAGCCATATTATTAAGCAAAATCTGAAATTCGGCACAAACTCTCAAGAAGAGCTTAAATGTAGTAAAAGAAAAGAAAAGTGCCACAACCGACGAAAATAGGACAAGATGACTAAACATCTATTTTAATAACTGATCACCATCCAAACCGGTTGTAGGTTTGCCCTGCTGTCGTCTCCCAATGGTTGGAACCAATCACCATATGCTCCTTGGCTTCCATGGGTGACTAACGACCACATAGGGATCCATGCAGTTGCTCTATAGATGACCTGCAAAAGAATTGTAATGGATTGTATGTTAAAGATCACATCATTTCGGCAATTCCACATAGCCCAAAGTAATGCGCACACCCGGACTCGAATATGTGTTGTAATTTGAGGCTCTAGTCCATCCAACCACATCTCAAATAATGTTGTAATACTATTTGGAGGAGTAATGTTAAAGACCGCATGTACCTTACACCATAAAAGCTTGGCTAGTGGGCATTTGAGAAAAATGTGTTTCATAGTTTCATCATGATTGCAAAAGCAACATGTTTACTACACTCCCATCTTCATTTTGCCAAGTTATCCATAGTTAGAATCACTTGTGTGCAAGCCACACATTTTTTTATTTTTAAAGGCACTTTAATCTTCCAAATATGAAGCGATTTCAGGATTTGACCAGAGTCTATTAAATCTAGATACATGGACTTGACCCAAAAAACTCCTGACACCGAGAGTTTCCATTGAAGCGTATCAGGCTCATCAGAATGGTTAACCTCCATCAACCTGTGCGCAAGATGTAGCCATATGTCCCCTACCAGGGACCTTTGGGACTGAATGTATAGAGGAACCAACCCTTTAATATTGTACTCCCTCTGTCCGGAAATACTTGTCATCAAAATGGATAAAAGGAGATGTATCTAGACGTATTTTAGTTCTAGGTACATCCCTTTTTATCCATTTTGTTGAGAAGTATTTTCGGACGAATGGAGTACTAATAAAATGCAACGGCCTCAAGCTACAAGTAGTCACGGTTTTGATGGGTAAATTAGCAACTTTTTATTAGTTTATTTAATCCATGATGAATAAATCATGATGATGCTTGGAATAACAGTATGAAGCTTGTACCGATATCTAAACAATCATGTACCAAACATAAACCAAAACATCTACGAACACAATAAATACAACTACCACATGAACAAGTAAATTGGGATGATAAGATCATATTCTCCAGTAGGCCAGGCTAAAGCTGCCTCTCCAGCCTTCTTCTTGGCGGCGGTGGCGATAGCCATGGGGCCGATGTCGGGAAAGTAGTCGACACCAAGACGATGACAAAGAAGGAGTAGTCACGCAGAGACGCTCTTCAAAAACCTTATATTTCCCAACTCAAAGAAAAAAAATAGCATTATATTTTCACTCACCAAGACATTGATTGGTCTGGTTATAAAGACAAAAAGAATATACTTTTACTAGTGCAAGGTTGGTTCGCTGCACGGTCAAAAGCAGTGGAGAGGCTTCTGCCACGCTTGCAACCGTAGTGACAAGGATACCCATCCTACCATCAACCTGAGATGAGCACACATGGAAACCGGGCATGTATGGTCTGCATTCTGCTGTACTAGCTAGTACCGTACCTGCAAGGATCAAAAGCTACCTTTCTTTGGGCAAGACGAAAAAAGCAAAGCAAAATCATTGTACCACAGAGACTCCATAAGGGTTTGGTTGGGATTTAGGGGGAGGCGATGAGAAGAGAGATGGCATATGCGAAAATGCAATCTTGTGGGGTGGTTGTTTTCTTTTCCAGAAAGAAAGAGAAAAAGTTTCTGGTCTTTGTGGAGTTTCTTTTTTGCATTGGTAGTACAATGCAGATGCCTCTTTTACTGCCTCTGATTTTGTCAGTTGGGGCCTTGTACAAGAGATAAATATATTCATGGTCACTGTATTTGAAGCGAAAGCACGATACAGTCACTGAACTTTGAAATACGCTCGTTACGGTCATTATATACATGGAGCGATGATTATACGGTCTAGCGTATAGCGGCGTATTGCACTCTGTTGACTAGTCAAATGTCTACTCTATTGACCGGTCAAATAATCTATGTGACAAATATTGTAGTGGGCCCTGTTTGTCAGTGGGTCAAGCGATTAAATAAGAGAGAAAAACAGTGTCTGCCGGCGAGGGAATTCGAAACCGAGACCTCGCCCATGAGGCGCCGCTGTGCCGATGAACCTTGTAATGTCACAGGCGTTTTGCTTTTTATACAGTACCTTCCACGCAATGCACACAAGCGCCACAGGGCATTCTTGCACATAATCCGGACGGAGGTATATCTAAAAAAATTGCGTTTTGCTTTTTATACTGTACCTTCCACGCAATGCACACAAGCGCCACAGGCCATTCTAAAAAATAAAACATGCACATAATCCGGACGGAGGTATATCTAAAAAAATTGTTTTCGTTTCATCAAATTATATAACTGTGCCAAAACAATTAAATCTTTTTTCATGCAACTTCTAAAAGTGTTTGCATCTTTTTATAGAAAAGTGCATGCAATTTTTTTAAAAATGTTTGAATACTATTTATAAAACTTAATATAGTTTTATATTTAAAATTTATAAAATACTTAATAAAAATACATGAAATATTTCGTATAGTGACAACGCTTTCTCTTTCTTAGCGCTCCACCCTGCGGAGAACTCTAGTTTCGCTTTGGTTGTCTTTTTTTGTCTCACTTGACTCAGTTTAACCTACTTTAACCTTATTTACCCCCTTGCCTTAATGGAAATTGGCTTCTCTGCGCCCTGAATAATCAAAAAGTTGCATGAGAAGATACATCCAATTTTGGCGAGAGTATTTCTAAAAATGTGTGCACAATTTCTAAAATCATATAAAATTTTTAAATTAAGAAACACCTTTTAGACTATATATATACATATAAGCGCCTAAACAAAACATACCGATGCGATCAGTGCGTTGGCAACTGGGCGCGCGCTTGTTTCCTGAGAGTTCAGGTTCGAATCCCCTGACCTCGTCCTTTGACTGGTCAACAGAATGCAATACGATGATATACGACGAGTCAGTGACCGTATAATTACCGCTTCACGTATACAGTGACCGTAACGAGCGTATTCCAAAGTTTAATGACTGTATCGTGCTTTCACTTCAAATACAGTGACCATGAGTGTATTTATCTCCTTGTACAATGATGAACATGCCATTCACTTTCAGTTTGGAAACAGAAAATTCCTTTCTTATGATCAAGTACTCCTACTCATGTTACCCCATAATCCAGAATGTGCAGTCAATTTTTTTTAAAAAATTGCACTTTTTTAGCATGATATTAGTCACATGGAACTGACATAGTCGACTGAAATCCACCATCAAAATGTACACCCATGTCATTACATTCCTACAGACAGTGTTATTATCATCATGAAAGACAAGATGTTATTGTGGCATGGTGATCGGTATGCAGCTATAGTTGTAAGGGATTGAAGGCAAGTTGAATTCCATGCTTTCAGTGTTGCGAAGGAATGAGAGGAGACATCAGCAAAAGATGGAATAGGTCAGAAAGAAGCAATCCGTTTCAGAAGATGGGAAGAGGCCAGAAAGCAAAAGCAAGCGTGGTAGAAACTGCCACAAGATGGTGATCTCCTGGCTGCACCTGCTGCAGCAGCCGGTTGTGGTTGGTACTAGTATATGACTCGTAGCCTTCATCTCAAACACCAAGTTTCCTGGCTCCAGCGGTGAAAGAGTAGTGATGGTTTGGTGAGATTTTATTTAAACGGTGAAAAATGGCAGCAAACCAGCAATCAACGGTGAAATAGTGATGCTTTAGTGAGATTTTTAAATGTTTTACCAACACCCTAGCCCTTGGTTTTACTCACAAACATTTCACAAGAATTGTGATATGCTTAACCCTGCTTGCTTTGTGTGTGTGTGTGTGTGTGTGTGTGGCCTACTGTTAGCTGACTTTACCAACTTGGCATTACTTGCGGTTGTAGCCATCCGTGGCTGTGCAACTGCTGTCCCTCTCAACCCCATGGAACTCAAAAGGAGAGCTTTTCTTTGTCCCTCTCAATCCAGAATGTGCAGCCACTATTCTGAAATTTGTACCTTTTTAGCATGATATTAGTCACACGAAATTGATACCAGCAGACTCAATGTCATCACATACTTACTGTTTTTCCACATAATAAGAAAAGAAAACCATGTTAGTATAGCTGTTCGAAATTGAGGTGAAGTAAAATTCCATCTGGCCAGAGTTGCCAAGGAATCACACGAGAGGCAACTGGGCTATCAATGGGGCCAGAATAAGAAATCCGTCATCTTAGGAAAATGATGGATTCCAGTGCTTCGTCGGACGAGGAGTATGGACCAACTGAGCTTGACCAAATTATTCAAGATGAGTTCTTTGATTCGTCGGATTCAGACGAAAAACTGGACATGATGCAAGAGGAAATGGAGCGGCAGGTGGAGCATATTTTTAACTTTAAGGGCTCAATCAAAGGGAGAAGAGTGATCAACCAGGACAGGGTGCCCGGAGCAAAGCTACTGCACAATGACTACTTTGCTCCCAAACCTGCTTTCCTGGATGATCCATGGTTTCGTCGTCATTTTCGCATGCAGAAACCATTGTTTTTGCGCATTGTGGAGGGAGTAGAGGCACACGACGACTACTTCAAGCTCAGAAGGGATTGTTGTGGCCAACTCTCTTTCTCGGCCAAGCAGAAGTGCACGGCTGCTCTGAGGATGCTTGCACTTGGTACTGCTGCAGACGCTGTTGATGAGATGGTCAGGATGGGGAAGAGCACGTGCCTGAAGACTACTGTCAAGTTTGTCCGCGTCATGGTGGAGGTGTTTAGGCCTGAATATCTCAAAGAACCAAATGCGTAGGACAAGGAAAAATTATAGATACATTACAATTTATAGGTTCCTATGGTGCATGTTCAGTTGAATGCTAACCCTACTACACGTTGAGTTTACATTCATGTCCTAATGCAGTGGATAATATAGTTCTCCTGCTTATTCGTCATTGGGCCTTGGGATGTAAAGTGTGCTGATAAATAAGGACATTGATGTGTTTCAGTTTTCAAGCAAGCATGTGTAATTACAATCAGCAATCTTCTCCAAGGCTAATCACTTTGGATATTATCTCTTCAAACACTAGTAGAAAAATGGCCATTTGTCCCGGTTCGTAAGGCCCATCTGTCCCGTTGTGGATCCGGGACTAAAGGGTCGTTACTAAAGCCTTAAGCCATTAGTCTCGGTTCTTACATGAACCAGGACAGATGGGCCTCCACGTGGCCGCTGCGGCGAGCCCAGGCAGGAGGGCCTTTGGTCTCGATTGGTGGCACCAACCGGGACCAAAAGGCATCCACGCGTCAGCAGCTGGCAGGAGCTGAGGTTTTTGTTTTTTTGAAAGGGGGTGGTTTATGGGTTTTGGGGGTTAATTTAGGTTGTTAGCTAGCTAATAGAGAGAAGTGTTCTCTCTTATCTCCGTGCTTGGTTTACCAACACTACGGCCATGCCTAAACATGGCTTAGATTGAAGTGAAGGCAACATGTGGTGCATGTCGAAAGTAATACTAATCCTAACTTGATCAAGTTTGGATTATACTACTTTCGGCATGCACCACATGCATGTTGCCTTCACTTCAATCCAATCCACGTTCATTTCACCCACTGTTATATATAATAACTCTTCATGCTCACATCATGCATCATCATAATAACAAGTCCTACTAATCATCATCATACAACTTCTACTCATTATTAATAACAAGTCATACGATCATCATGTTGGAGATCGTTGCAGAAAATAAAAAATTTCTACGCATCACCAAGATCAATCTATGGAGCAACTAGCAACGAGAGAGAGAGGACTGCATCTTCATACCCTTGAAGACCGCGAGAAGGAAGCGTTACAAGAAAGCGGATGAGGGAGTCGTACTCGAAGCGATTCAGATCGCGGTGGATTCCAATCTTAGCGCCGGACAATGGCACCTCCGCGTTCAACACACGTGCAACGCGGTGACGTCTCCCGCGCCTTGATCCCGCAAGGAGGAGGGAGAGGTTGAGGAAGAGGGACTCCAACAGCAGCACGACGGTGTGGTGGTGATGGAGCGGCAGTACTCCGGCAGGGCTTTGCCAAGCTCTTGCGGAGGAGGAGAGGTGTTGGGGAGGGGAGGGGTTGCGCCTTGGATGTGGTGCTGCAGCCCTCCCCTCACCCCTCTATTTATAGGAGGAGGGGGAAGGGGGCCGGCCCCTGATACGTCCATTTTGCATCATGCTTTTATATCAATATTTATTGCATTATGGGTTGTTATTACACAATATATCTCAATACTTATGGCTATTCTCTCTTATTTTACAAGGTTTACCATGAAGAGGGGGAATGCCGGCAGCTGGAATTCTGGTTGGAAAAGGAGCAAACGTTGGAAACCTATTCCGCACAACTCCAAAAGTCCTGAAACTCCATGAAACAACCTTTTGGATTTATTAAGAATTTAAGAGCGAAAGAAATAGGCCAGGGGGCCCACACCCTGTCCAGGAGACAGGGGGCGCGACCCCCTATCTCCTGGGCCCCCTGGTGGGCCTCCGACGTCCATCTTCTGCTATATCATCACTCTTTCCCTGGAAAAATCGTGGGCAAGCTTACTGGACGAAACTCCGCCGCCATGAGGCGGAACCATGGCGGAATCAATCTAGGGCTCTGGCGGAGCTGTTCTGCCGGGGACACTTCCCTCCGGGAGGGGGAAATCATCACCAACGTCATCACCAACGATCTTGTCGTAGGGAGGGGGTCAATCTCCATCAACATCTTCACCAGCACCATCTCCTCTCAAAACCCTAGTTCATCTCTTGTATCCAATCTTGTATCAAAACCACAAATTGGTACCTGTGGGTTGCTAGTAGTGTTGATTACTCCTTGTAGTTGATACTAATTGGTTTACTTGGTGGAAGATCATATGTTCAGATCCTTTATGCATATTATTACTCCTCTGATTATGAACATGAATATGCTTTGTGAATAGTTACGTTTGTTCCTGAGGACATGGGTGAAGCCTTGCTATTAGTAGTCATGTGAATTTGGTATTCGTTCGATATTTTGATGAGATGCATGTTGTCTTTCCTCTAGTGGTGTTATGTGAACGTCGACTACATGACACTTCACCATTATTTGGGCCTAGAGGAAGTCATAGGGAAGTAATAAGTAGATGATGGGTTGCTAGAGTGACAGAAGCTTAAACCCTAGTTTATGCGTTGCTTCGTTAGGGGTTGATATGGACCCATATGTTTAATGTTGTGGTTAGGTTTACCTTAATACTCCTTTTTTAGTTGCGGATGCTTGCAATATGGGTTAATCATAAGTGGGATGCTTGTCCAAGTTAGAGCAGTACCCAAGTGCCGGTCCACCCACATATCAAATTATCAAAGTACCGAACGCGAATCTTATGAACGTGATAAAAACTAGCTTGACGATAATTCCCAATGTGTCCTCGGGAGCTCCTTTCTCATTATTAGATTTGTCTAGGCTTATCTTTTGCTACATAAAGGATTGGGCCACCTTGCTGCACTTTATTTACTTTATTTACTTTTTGCTTGTTACTATTTATCTTATCACAAAACTATCTATCACCTACTATTTCAGTGCTTGCAGACAAAACCTTACTGAAAACCGCTTATCATTTCCTTCTGCTCCTCGTTGGGTTCGACACTTTTACTTATCGAAAGGACTATGATAGATCCCCTACACCTATGCTAAAACATAACCTTCCCGTTGAAATTCTTGGGGATCCCCCTCCACCCAAGGTGATCCCGTGTTCGAACTCAAACCCTTACCTGATAATCTCAAGTATGCTTATCTTGATGAAAAAGAAATATATCCTGTTATTATTAGTGCTAACCTTTCAGAGAAAGAAGAAGAAAGATTATTGAAAACTCTGAAGAAGCACCGAGCTGCTATTGGATACACTCTGGACGATCTTAAGGGCATTAGTCCCACATTATGTCAACACAAAATTTCAGTGGAGAAAGATGCTAAACCAGTTAGAGATCCTCAAAGACGATTAAATCCTAAAATGAAGGAAGTGGTAAGAAGGGAGATTCTAAAACTCCTTGAGGCAGGTATTATTTATCCCGTTGCTGATAGTGAATGGGTAAGCCCTGTCCATTGTGTCCCTAAAAAGGGAGGTATTACCGTTGTTCCTAATGATAAAGATGAATTGATCCCGCAAAGAATTATTACAGGCTATAGGATGGTAATTGATTTCCGTAAGTTAAATAAAGCTACTAAGAAAGATCATTACCCTTTACCTTTTATTGATCAAATGCTAGAAAGGCTATCCAAACACACACAGTTTTGCTTTCTAGATGGTTATTCTGGCTTCTCTCAAATACCTGTGTCCGCGAAGGATCAATCTAAAACTACTTTTACTTGCCCTTTTGGTACTTTTGCTTATAGACGTATGCCTTTTGGTTTATGTAATGCACCTGCTACCTTTCAAAGATGCATGATGGCTATATTCTTTAATTTTTGTGAAAAGATTTGTGAGGTATTCATGGATGACTTCTTCGTCTATGGGTCCTCTTTTGATGATTGTTTGAGCAACCTTGATCGAGTTTTGCAGAGATGCGAAGACACTAGTCTCGTCCTGAATTGGGAAAAGTGTCACTTTATGGTTAATAAAGGCATTGTCTTGGGGCACAAGATCTCCGAGAGAGGTATTGAAGTTGATAAAGCTAAAGTTGATGCTATTGAAAAGATGCCATGTCCCAAGGACATAAAAGGTATAAGAAGTTTCCTTGGTCATGCCGATTTTTATAGGAGGTTCATTAAAGACTTTTCTAAAATCTCTAGGCTCTGACTAATTTATTGCAAAAGAATATACCTTTTGTCTTTGATGATGATTGTGTAGAAGCATTTGAAACACTTAAGAAAGCCTTGATCACTGCACCTATTGTTCAGCCACCTGATTGGAATCTACCTTTTGAAATTATGTGTGATGCTAGTGATTATGCTGTAGGTGTTGTTTTAGGGCAAAGAGTCGATAAGAAATTGAATGTTATCCAGTATGCTAGTAAGATTCTTGATTCTGCCCAGAGAAATTATGCTACTACTGAAAAAGAGTTCTTAGCAGTTGTATTTGCATGTGATAAGTTTAGACCTTATATTGTTGATTCCAAAGTTACTATTCATATTGATCATGCTGCTATTAAATATCTTATGGAAAAGAAAGATGCTAAGCCTAGACTAATTAGATGGGTTCTCTTGCACCAAGAATTTGACTTGCATATCTCTACTCCTAATGTCTCAGTCCGTAGGTCGTTCGTTCGTTTCGTTCGCTTCCACCCTTCCACCGATCGATACATGCCCCCACCACGCGATCTCCCTCCCACCGATTTTCTTCCTCCCTCCAAAAACCAAGACCGGTTTTAATTCCATGCGCAGGAAAACCAAACCAACGCTTCCATTCTTTCATCGATCATACCTTTCCATATAACACACCAATCATTCCATCCTTTTCTTCCATATACGGCAACAATCAAATCATATCGATTATTTCCATCACAAAAAGCTTCCATAAACAACAACAACAATCTAATCATATCGAATATTTCGCTCTTTACGTACGCAACAAATATCGATCGATTATCTCTACTCCATTAAGAGTCCCACCCTACGTGGTTGGTTTCCTTTGGTACACCCACCACCGATGGAAGGTCCTTCTCATTCCTTTTCTAAACTTTGCTTACAAAAATCTTAATTTTCCTTGCCTAAGCCCACACATTGCCAGACCACAAAACTGTCTACGATCTCCTTTGGTCTCATCCTGATCGTGACCTTCTCTTCAGATCGATTTCTTCCTCAACCTCACGGCGGCCAGGACTAGCCCGTGGGCATCGCAGCCTGGCGTGTGAGGAACAATGCGGCCTGGGTGCGCCTCGGAAATACCAGACGGACACTCGACGTCCCCCCTCGACGTCGACCTCTCCCTGCTCCTCTTCTCCGCAGCCGAGAAGGTCGTGGCCTGCGATAGAGCATCCGGCTATAGTGAGGTTGGCGGCGGCCGAATTGTCACCATGGGCAAAGAGGTAGGTGGCTGGATCCCGAGATGGAGGCAGGGACATGGTTGAGCGGTAGCAAGGGCAGCTTCTTAAACATGATCTGATCTACAATCACAAGGCAACGCAATCGATCCATGTTTCAATGAGCTCCTGCTCAACTATGAAAACCATGTTTGTTTGTGCTTGCTTGCTGATGTGTGTGTGTCGCTACGTCCCTCACGTCCTCCCGCAAGGCACCAGCAGCCGGTCGGTGTGCTCTCCGGGATGCTGCAGTCGAAGGGATGAGCAGGAGCTATGGATGCTAGCAAACAAGGTTGTGCAGACGGCAATGCATGTGAGGGCTTGCATCCTCATCCCCATCCCAATTTCTGACTAAAAAACTATAGATTAGATTATATGACATGCATTATTTGCTTACCTTTGTAGCTGGCATGCACGTACACTGATACACCATCGTTTTCTGATAATTAACCATATTTTTCGAGTGATCCAGTTCTTTTTTTTGTGTGCGGAAATGAAGCTTTCATTACTCAATCACCGGGGTATTACAATCATCGGATGCTATTCCCAGGACCTCCGGAGGCCCTGCTCCAAGCCAGGTCATCGTTCTACCAGAAGACATAGCATAGTTCGCCAGCCAGGCACTCGCTTTATTTTGAGAAATACTACCAAAGGAGATACAAGAATTACAGCTACCAATCAGCTGCTTAATTTCAGACACCAAGTGGGCGCATATTTTTTGAGTGATCCAGTTCAAACTTATATCATACTACTAATTACTAGCTTATATTGATAGCATGCAGACTATTGGACATACTTTTCATACCATTACCATCAGACTGTATTCTGAATCATCTATTATCGTTGTGATTTTGTAATTATCCTGAAACAAAATACTGTACTGTACAAAATCACAAACAGAGATTCTATTTTTGCGAGGTGCTATATGTTTTTTTTTCACAAACAGTGCTTTCATTTGTCCGTTATTATACATTTTTCTTTCCAGCAACGGGAGTATAGTACTCTAATCACAAACTATCGCCTACTATGCTAAAATTTCTGTTCTCATATTTCGCAAAAAAAAGAAGTATATATGATGTCGTTGGATTTTGCAAGTGTTGGGAGTAATAAATGAACCAGTAGTTCATATCAGACTGTGGAATGGAATTTTTCTTAATATGAATTATCCTCACATATAAAATATTCTATTTGGAGCAAACTTATCTTTAATGTAGACGTATATCAACAATTAATCAAGTCCCGTCATATTGCATGTTTATTGTGCGGAATGTGTGTCCCAATCTTGACAGAAGCTATAAAGAGATTATCTTGAAGATTGATGGCATAGAGGATGAGATATTGCCCCGAATTCTTATTTCTTGTCACAAACTTAGTACTCCGTATGATCAATATTACTTGTCGCTCAAATAGACGTATCTAAATGTATTACAATGCTAAAATACATCCGTTAGAGTGACAAGTAATACATCCGTTTAAGCGATAAGTAATTGGATCAGAGGGAGTCCATTTTCATTATCGTTATTCAGAACATCTATAAGCCATTAATATTCTAAGGGGATGTACAACCGGAGAAGATTATCATAGTTGAATAAGAAACTCAGCAGTGTCATCGTGCAAGTTGGAGGCGGGGGGAAATGAGATAAAAGCCTGGTGGGAGTAAGAAAGTCGAGTGTCGCGTGGTGGCTTGGACGAGGGAGTGGGGTAGAAAGACGATGAGGAGATGCGTTTACCTATCAGATCAAAACCATGAGATATCATCCCATGCGAATAGCCTTTGACTCCGTATCATGTGAAATTTCTTTGTATATATATTTTGTTAGTCCGTGGCAACGCACGGACACTTAGCTAGTTATTGATAGAAAGGGAGCTGAGAACCCCGTTGCAGACAACTTGTCTAGGTTAGAGAATGTTCTTGATGACCCACTACCTATTAATGATAGTTTTTCTGATAAACAATTAGCGGTTGTCAATGCTTCTCGTACTGCTCCTTGGTATGCTGATTATGCTAATTACATTGTTGCTAAATATATACCGCCTAGTTTCACATATGAGCAAAAGAAAAAGTTCTTTTATGATTTAAGACATTACTTTTGGGATGATCCACACCTTTATAAAGAAGGAGTAGATGGTATTATTAGACGTTGTGTGCCTGAGCATGAACAGGAACAAATCCTACGCAAGTGTCAGTCTGAATCTTATGGAGGACACCACGCTGGAGATAGAATTGCACACAAGGTACTACAATCTGGTTTTTATTGGCCTACTCTCTTCAAAGATGCTCGTAAGTTTGTCTTATCTTGTTATGAATGTCAAAGAATAGGTAACATTAGTAGACGTCAAGAAATGCCTATGAATTATTGTCTTGTTATTGAACCGTTTGATGTTTGGGGTTTTGATTATATGGAACCTTTTCCTGCCTCTAATGGTTATATACATATTTTAGTTGTTGTTGATTATGTTACTAAGTGGGTAGAAGCTATTCCAACTAGTAGTGCTGATCATAACACTTCTATTAAAATGCTTAAATAAGTTATTTTTCCGAGGTTTGGAGTCCCTAGATATCTTATGACTGATGATGGTTCACACTTTATTCATGGTGCTTTCCGTAAGATGCTTGCTAAGTATGATGTCAATCATAGAATCGCATCTCCTTATCACCCGCAGTCTAGTGGTCAAGTAGAATTGAGCAATAGAGAGCTCAAATTAATTTTGCAAAAGACTGTGAATAGATCTAGAAAGAATTGGTCCAAAAAACTTGATGATGCATTGTGGGCCTATAGAACTGCATACAAAAATCCTATGGGTATGTCTCCATATAGGATGGTTTATGGAAAAGCATGTCATTTACCTCTTGAACTTGAACATAAATCATATTGGGCTATTAAAGAGCTCAATTATGACTTCAAACTTGCCGGTGAGAAGAGGTTGTTTGATATTAGCTCACTTGATGAATGGAGAACCCAAGCATATGAGAATGCCAAGCTTTTCAAAGAAAAAGTCAAACACTGGCATGATAAGAGGATACAAAAGCGTGAGTTTAACGTAAGAGATTATGTGTTATTATTCAACTCTCATTTAAGATTTTTTGCAGGAAAACTTCTCTCAAAATGGGAAGGTCCCTACGTTATCGAGGAGGTCTATCGTTCTGGTGCTATAAAAATCAACAACTTCGAAGGCACAAATCCGAGGGTGGTAAACGGTCAAAGAATTAAACATTATATTTTAGGTAATCCTATCAATGTTGAAACTAATATTATTGAAACCATAACTCCCGAGGAATACATAAGAGACACTTTCCAGAACGTTCCAGACTCCAAAAAGGCATAGGTACGTGGTACGGTAAGTAAACTGACTCCAAAACAACTCTAATGGCAATTTTTATCAGTTTTGGATTATTTAAGAATTTTAGGAAGAAAGAAGTAGTCCGAAAGGGACATGAGGCTCCCACGAGAGAGGAGGCCGCCCCCCCTGTAGGGCGCCCCCCTGTCTCGTGGGCACCTCGTGTGCCTCCCGGACTCCGTTTTCTTGTATGTTACATATTTTGGTCGGTAAAAATTCATTATATATACTCCCGAAGGTTTTGAGCACTATAACACGCAAATATCTTCTGTTTTCGTTTCGAGTTGTTCCCGTTGCAGATTTGGAACAAGATGTCGTCCCAAGATTCGGAGGGAGAGAGCTACATGGATGATTATATTGCAAATCCAAAG
Source organism: Triticum aestivum (assembly GCF_018294505.1). Lineage (NCBI taxonomy): Eukaryota > Viridiplantae > Streptophyta > Magnoliopsida > Poales > Poaceae > Triticum > Triticum aestivum. The sequence continues at coordinate 67,202,078 of NC_057795.1, read as the reverse complement.
GTATATGGGGATGTGGAACATTATGGTTGGACCACAGAGGAAGAAGAAGACTATGACCCAAACAGGAAGGAGGAGGCAAGGTCCGATGAAGAGGATGATCTACTACCTCAACCTGGTGATATGCATGTGGAGTTTAAGAAGTCAAGCCTCCCTAAGGTCCAATCTATCCCACCACGTTTTTTGCAGGACAACAAGGCAGCACTATGCAAAAAGATAATGAAACTTGAGCTCGAGAATGAGGATCTGAGGGAGGAAAACTTTAGCCTCAGACGCAAGCTAGAGAAGAAAAATGCAACAATTCCACCGTCATCAGCACCACCTCCATCAGCTCCAAAGAAATAATCACATGGGTATGGGCACTCCCCTTGGCAACTGCCAAGCTTGGGGGAGGTGCCCCGGTATCGTATCACCATCACACTCCTATCTTTACTGCCTTATTTAGTTCGATCCTTTTAGTAGTATCTTGATCTAGTAGATTGAAGTTTTGATATCAAGCAGTTTTGAGTTTTGCATTGTGATCTCTTTATGTAAGCGAGTCCGTGTGCTATCTATAATAAAGATTAGTGTTGAGTCAAGGGCTTTGCTATGTTGCTATGATCTTGAGAAAGTAGAAAGAACAAAAGAGTTCATATTGATCTTATGGATAGTGATAACTTCACACATAGAAAGTATGAGGCATAAAAATTGTTGAGAGTTGATGAACGTAGCCTTGGTCATCGTTGCAATTAATAGGAAGTGATAAGGAAAGAGGGGTTCACATATAGATATATTATCTTGGACATCTTTTATGATTGTGAAGCACTCACTAAGTATGACATGCTAAAAGAGTTGATGTTGGACAAGGAAGACAACGTAATGGTTTATGTTTTCCGACATCTCAGTTAAAGTATATTGTCATTGACCTTCCAAACATGTTGATCTTGCCTTTCCCCCTCTTGCTAGCCAAATTCCTTGCACCAAGTAGAGATATTACTTGTGCTTCCAAATATCTTCAAACCCAGTTTTGCCATTAGAGTCCACTATACCTACCTATGGATTGAGTAAGATCCTTCAAGTAAGTTGTCATCGGTGCAAGCAATAAAAATTGATCTCTAAATATGTATGACTTATTAGTGCAGAGAAAATAAGCTTTGTACGAACTTGTTGTGGAAGTAATAAAAGCGACGGATTGCATAATAAAGATCCACATACAAGGGGCAATATAAAGTGACGTTCTTTTGCATTAAGATTTCATGCATCAACCCTAAACGTGCATGACAACATCTGCTTCCCTCTACGAAGGGCCTATCTTTTACTTTATGTTTTTACTTTTTGCTTGAGTCAAGGTGATCTTCACCTTTCCCTTTTTCATTTTATCCTTTGGCAAGCTCCTCGTGTTTGAAAGATCATGATACATATATCCAATTGGATGTAAGTTGGCATAGGATATTATTGTTGACATCACCTAAAGGTGAATACGTTGGGAGGCAACACAATAAGCCCCTATCTTTCTCAGTGTCCGTCTGAAACTCTATAACCACAAGTATTGCGTGAGTGTTAGCAATTATGGGAGACTACGAGGTAGTTGAGTATGTGAGCTTGCTGAAAAGCTTTATTATTGACTCTTTCTGATGTTACGATAAATTGCAATTGCTTCAATGACTGAGATTATAGTTTGTTAGTTCCCAATGAAGTTTATGAACCATACTTGACATTGTGAATTGCTTATTACTTGAGCATAGGAAATCATATGACAAAATCTATATATGTTGCTGTTATTAGAATGATCATGATGCCCTCATGTCCGTATTTTATTTTTATCGACACCTCTATCTCTAAACATGCGGACATATTTTTTGATTTCGGCTTCCGCTTGAGGACAAGCGAGGTCTAAGCTTGGGGGAGTTGATACGTCCATTTTGCATCATGCTTTTATATCAATATTTATTGCATTATGGGCTGTTATTACACATTATATCTCAATACTTATGGCTATTCTCTCTTATTTTACAAGGTTTACCATGAAGAGGGGGAATGCCGACAGCTGGAATTCTGGCTGAAAAAGGAGCAAACGTTGGAAACCTATTCTGCACAACTCCAAAAGTCCTGAAACTCCACGAAACAACTTTTTGGATTTATTACGAATTTATGAGCGAAAGAAATAGGCTAGGGGGCCCACACCCTGTCCAGGAGACAGGGGGCGCCCCCCCTGTATGGCGCGACCCCCTATCTCCTGGCCCCCCTGGTGGGCCTCCGACGTCCATTTTCTGCTGTATCATCACTCTTTCCCTGGAAAAATCATGGGCAAGCTTACGGGATGAAACTCTGCCACCACGAGGCGGAACCTTGGCGGAATCAATCTAGGGCTCTAGCGGAGCTGTTCTGCCAGGGACACTTCCCTCCGGGAGGGGAAATCATCACCAACGTCATCACCAACGATCCTCTCATCAGGAGGGGGTCAATCTCCATCAACATCTTCACCAGCACCATCTCCTCTCAAAACCTTAGTTCATCTCTTGTATCCAATCTTGTATCAAAACCACAAATTGGTACCTGTGGGTTGCTAGTAGTGTTGATTACTCCTTGTAGTTGATACTAATTGGTTTACTTGGTGGAAGATCATATGTTCAGATCCTTTATGCATATTATTACTCCTCTAATTATGAACATGAATATGCTTTGTGAGTAGTTACGTTTGTTCCTGAGGACATGGGTGAAGTCTTGCTATTAGTAGTCATGTGAATTTGGTATTCGTTTGATATTTTGATGAGATGTATGTTGTCTTTCCTCTAGTGGTGTTATGTGAACGTCGACTACATGACACTTCACCATTATTTGGGCCTAGAGGAAGGCATAGGGAAGTAATAAGTAGATGATGGGTTGCTAGAGTGACAGAAGCTTAAACCCTAGTTTATGCGTTGCTTCGTTAGGGGTTGATATGGACCCATATGTTTAATGATGTGGTTAGGTTTACCTTAATACTCCTTTATGTAGTTGCGAATTCTTGCAATAGGGGTTAATCATAAGTGGGATGCTTGTCCAAGTTAGGGCAGTACCCAAGTGCCGGTCCACCCACATATCAAATTATCAAAGTACCGAACGTGAATCTTATGAACGTGATGAAAACTAGCTTGACGATAATTCCCAATGTGTCCTCGGGAGATCCTTTCTCATTATTAGATTATCCAAGCTTATCCTTTTTTACATAAAGGATTGGGCCACCTTGCTGCACTTTATTTACTTTTTGCTCGTTACTATTTATCTTATCACAAAACTATCTATCACCTACTATTTCAGTGCTTGCAGAGAAAACCTTACTCTAAACCGCTTATCATTTCCTTCTTCTCCTCGTTGGGTTTGACACTCTTACTTATAGAAAGTACTATGATAGATACCCTACACTTGTGGGTCTTCAGCCCCCTCTAGATGAGATCTAGAGGGGGGCGGCCAAGGGGGGGGGGGGAACTTGCCCCCCAAGCAAGGGGGGGCGCCCCCTTTAGGGTTTCCCTCCCCCCAACCCTAGGCGCATGGGCCCAATAGGGGGGATGCTCCCAGCCCTCCAAGGTCTGGTTCCCTTGCCACTACGGCCCATGAGGCCCTCCTAGAGAGGTGGCCCCTCCTGGTGGACCCCCGGAACCCTTTCGGTGGCCCCGGTACAATACCGGTATGCCCCCGAACTTTTCCGGTGACCGTATGACAACTTCCCATATATAAATCTTCACCTCCGGACCATTCTGCAACTCCTCGTAATGTCCGGGATCTCATCCGGGACTCCTAACAACATTCATTAATCACATACAAGTCTTCCTAATAACCCTAGCATCATCGAACCTTAATTGTGTAGACCCTACGGGTTCGGGAATCACACAGACATGACCGAGACAGCTCTTTGGCCAATAACCAACAACGGGATCTGGATACCCATGTTGGCTCCCACATGTTCCACGATGATCTCATCGGATGAACCACGATGTCGAGGATTCAAGTAATCCCATATACAATTCCCTTTGTCAATCGGTACGTTACTTGCCCGAGATTCGATCGTCGGTATCCCAATACCTCGTTCAATCTCGTTACCGGCAAGTCACTTTACTCGTTACATAATCCATGATCATGTGACTAACCACTTAGTCACATTGAGCTCATTATGATGATGCATTACCGAGTGGGCCCAAAGATACCTCTCCGTCATACAGAGTGACAAATTCCAGTCTCGATTCGTGCCAACCCAACATACACTTTCGGATATACCTGTAGTGCACCTTTATAGTCACCCAATTATGTTGTGACGTTTGGTACACCCAAAGCACTCCTACGGTATCCGGGAGTTACACAATCTCATGGTCTAAGGAACTGATACTTGACATTAGAAAAGCTTTAGCAAACGAACTACACGATCTTGTGCTATGCTTAGGATTGGGTCTTGTCCATCACATCATTCTCCTAATGATGTGATCCTGTTATCAATGACATCCAATGTCCATAGTCAGGAAACCATGACCATCTGTTGATCAATGAGCTAGTCAACTAGAGGCTCACTAGGGACATGTTGTGGTCTATGTATTCACACATGTATCACGGTTTCCGGTTAATACAATTATAGCATGAATAATAGACAATTATCATGAACAAGGAAATATAATAATAATCATTTTATTATTGCCTCTAGGGCATATTTCCAACAGTCTCCCACTTGCACTAGAGTCATAATCTAGTTACATTGTGATGAATCGAACACCCATAGAGTTCTGCTGTTGATCATGTTTTGCTCGCGGAAGAGGTTTAGTCAACGGATCTGCGACATTCAGATCCGTATGCACTTTGCAAATATCTATGTCTCCATCTTGGAAATTTTCACAAATGGAGTTGAAGCGACGCTTGATGTGCCTGGTCTTCTTGTGAAACCTGGGCTCCTTGGCAAGGGAAATAGCTCCAGTGTTGTCACAGAAGAGAGTGATCGGCCCCGACGCATTGGGAATAACTCCTAGGTCGGTGATGAACTCCTTCATCCAGATTGCTTCATGCGCTGCCTCCGAGGCTGCCATGTACTCCTCTTCACATGTAGATCCCGCCACGACACTCTGCTTGCTGCTGCACCAGCTTACTGCCCCACCATTCAAAATATACACGTATCCGGTTTGTGACTTGGAGTCATCTAGATCTGTGTTGAAGCTAGCATCGACGTAACCCTTTACGACGAGCTCTTCGTCACCTCCATAAACGAGAAACATATCCTTAGTCCTTTTCAGGTACTTCAGGATATTCTTGACCGATGTCCAGTGTTCCATGCCGGAATTACTTTGGTGCCTAGCTACCAAACTTACGACAAGGTTTACATCAGGTCTGGTACACAACATGGCATACATAATAGACCCTATGGCCGAGGCATAGGGGATGACACTCATCTTTTCTCTATCTTCTGTCGTGGTCGGGGATTGAGCCGAGCTCAATTTCACAACTTGCAACACAGGCAAGAACCCATTCCTGGACTGATCCATATTGAACTTCGTCAATATCTTATCAAGGTATGTGCTTTGTGAAAGACCTATGAGGCGTCTCGATCTATCTCTATAGATCTTGATGCCTAATATATAAGCAGCTTCTCCAAGGTCCTTCATTGAAAAACACTTATTCAAGTAGGCCTTTATGCTGTCCAAAAGTTCTATATCATTTCCCATCAAAAGTATGTCATCCACATATAATATGAGAAATGCTACAGAGCTCCCACTCACTTTCTTGTAAACGCAGGCTTCTCCATAAGTCTGCATAAACCCAAACGCTTTGATCATCTCATCAAAGCGAATGTTCCAACTCCGAGATGCTTGCACCAGCCCATAAATGGATCGCTGGAGCTTGCATACCTTGTTAGCATTCTTAGGATCGACAAAACCTTCCGGCTGCATCATATACAATTCTTCCTTAAGATAGCCGTTAAGGAATGCCGTTTTGACGTCCATTTGCCATATCTCATAATCATAGTATGCGGCAATTGCTAACATGATTCGGACGGACTTCAGCTTTGCTACGGGAGAGAAAGTCTCATCGTAGTCAACCCCTTGAACTTGCCGATAACCCTTAGCGACAAGTCGAGCTTTATAGATGGTAACATTACCATCCGCGTCCGTCTTCTTCTTAAAGATCCATTTATTTTCTATCGCTCGCCGATCATCGGGCAAGTCTGTCAAAGTCCATACTTTGTTTTCATACATGGATCCTATCTCGGATTGCATGGCTTCAAGCCATTTGTTGGAATCTGGGCCCGCCATCGCTTCTTCATAGTTCGAAGGTTCACCGTTGTCTAACAACATGATTTCCAGGACAGGGTTGCCATACCATTCTGGTGTGGAACATGTCCTTGTCGACCTACGAAGTTCAATAGCAACTTGATCCGAAGTACCTTGATCATCATCATTAACTTCCTCTCTAGTCGGTGCAGGCACCACAGGAACATCTTCCTGAGTTGCGCTACTTACTGGTTCAAGAGGTAGTACTTCATCAAGTTCCACTTTCCTCCCACTTACTTCTTTCGAGAGAAACTCTTTCTCCAGAAAGGACCCGTTCTTGGCAACGAAAATCTTACCTTCGGATCTGAGGTAGAAGGTATACCCAATGGTTTCCTTAGGGTATCCTATGAAGACACATTTTTCCGACTTGGGTTCGAGCTTTTCAGGTTGAAGTTTCTTGACATAAGCATCGCATTCCCAAACTTCTAGAAATGACAGCTTAGGTTTCTTTCCAAACCATAATTCATACGGTGTCGTCTCAACGGATTTAGATGGTGCCCTATTTAAAGTGAATGTAGCTGTCTCTAAAGTGTATCCCCAAAATGATAGCGGTAAATCGATAAGAGACATCATAGACCGCACCATATCCAATAGAGTGCGATTACGACATTCGGACACACCGTTACGCTGAGGTGTTCTAGGCGGCGTGAATTGTGAAACAATTTCACATTTCCTTAAGTGTGTACCAAACTCGTGACTTAAATATTCTCCCCCACGATCTGATCGTAAGAACTTTATTTTTCTGTCACGTTGATTCTCTACCTCATTCTGAAATTCCTTGAACTTTTCAAAGGTCTCAGACTTGTGTTTCATTAAGTAGACATACCCATATCTACTTAAGTCATCAGTGAGGGTGAGAACATAACGATAGCCACCGCGAGCCTCAACGCTCATTGGACCGCACACATCAGTATGTATAATTTCCAATAAGTTGGTTGCTCGCTCCATTGTTCCGGAGAACGGAGTCTTGGTCATTTTGCCCATGAGGCATGGTTCGCACGTGTCAAATGATTCAAAATCAAGAGACTCCAAAAGTCCATCTGCATGGAGCTTCTTCATGCGTTTGACACCAATGTGACCAAGGCGGCAGTGCCACAGATATGTGGGACTATCATTATCAATCTTACATCTTTTGGTATTCACACTATGAATATGTGTAACATCACGTTCGAGATTCATTAAGAATAAACCATTGACCAGCGGGGCATGACCATAAAACATATCTCTCATATAAATAGAACAACCATTATTCTCGGATTTAAATGAGTAGCCATATCGTATTAAACGAGATCCAGATACAATGTTCATGCTCAAAGCTGGCACTAAATAACAATTATTAAGGTTTAAAACTAATCCCGTAGGTAAATGTAGAGGTAGCGTGCCGACGGCGATCACATCGACCTTGGAACCATTCCCGACGCGCATCGTCACCTCGTCCTTCGCCAGTCTCCGCTTATTCCGCAGCTCCTGTTTTGAGTTACAAATATGAGCAACCGCACCGGTATCAAATACCCAGGAGCTACTACGAGTACTGGTAAGGTACACATCAATAACATGCATATCACATATACCTTTGGTGTTGCCGGCCTTCTTATCCGCTAAGTACTTGGGGCAGTTCCGCTTCCAGTGATCGTTCCCCTTGCAATAAAAGCACTCAGTCTTAGGTTTGGGTCCGTGCTTTGGCTTCTTCCCGGCAACTGGCTTACCAGGCGCGGCAACTCCCTTGCCGTCCTTATTGAAGTTCTTCTTACCCTTGCCTTTCTTGAAATTAGTGGTTTTATTGACCATCAACACTTGATGTTCCTTTTTGATTTCTACCTCCGCTGATTTCAGCATTGAAAATACCTCAGGAATGGTTTTCACCATCCCCTGCATATTGTAGTTCATCACAAAGCTCTTGTAGCTAGGTGGGAGCGACTGAAGGATTCTGTCAATGACCGCCTCATCCGGGAGGTTAATGTCCAGCTGGGACAAGCGGTTGTGCAACCCAGACATTTTGAGTATGTGCTTGCTGACAGAACTATTTTCCTCCATTTTACAACTATAGAACTTGTCGGAGACTTCATATCTCTCGACCCGGGCATGAGCTTGGAAAACCATTTTCAGCTCTTGGAACATCTCATATGCTCCGTGCTGCTCGAAACGCTTTTGGAGCCCTGGTTCTAAGCTGTAAAGCATGCCGCACTGAACGAGGGAGTAATCATCAACACGCGACTGCCAAGCATTCATAACGTCTTGGTTCGCTGGGACGGGTGCTTCACCTAGCGGTGCTTCTAGGACATATGCTTTCTTGGCAGCTATGAGGATGATCCTCAGGTTCCGGACCCAGTCCGTATAGTTGCTACCATCGTCTTTCAGCTTGGTTTTCTCTAGGAATGTGTTGAAGTTGAGGTTGACATGAGCATGGGCCATTTGATCTACAAGACATTTTGCAAAAGTTTTAGACTAAGTTCATGATAATTAAGTTCATCTAATCAAATTATTTAATGAACTCCCACTCAGATAGACATTCCTCTAGTCATCTAAGTGATACATGATCCGAGTCAACTAGGATGTGTCCGATCATGACGTGAGACGGACTAGTCATCATCGGTGAACATCTCCATGTTAATCATATCTTCTATACGACTCACGTTCGACCTTTCGGTCTCTTGTGTTCTGAGGCCATGTCTGTACATGCTAGGCTCGTCAAGTCAACCTAAGTGTTTTGGATGTGTAAATCTGGCTTACACCCGTTGTATGTGAATGTTAGAATCTATCACACCCGATCATCACGTGGTGCTTCGAAACAACGAACTTTCACAACGGCGCACAGTTAGGGGAAACACTTTCTTGAAATTATTATGAGGGATCATCTTATTTACTACCATCGTTCTAAGCAAATAAGATGCAAAAACATGATAAACATCACATGCAATCAAATAGTGACATGATATGGCCAATATCATTTTGCTCCTTTGATCTCCATCTTCGGGGTGCCATGATCATCATCGTCACCGGCATGACACCATGATCTCCATCATCGTGTCTCCATGAAGTTGTCTCGCCAACTATTACTTCTACTACTATGGCTAACGGTTTAGCAAAGAAGTAAAGTAATTACATGGCATTATTCAGTGACACGCAGGTCATACAATAAATAAAGACAACTCCTATGGCTCCTGCCGGTTGTCATACTCATCGACATGCAAGTCGTGATTCCTATTACAAGAACATGATCAATCTCATACATCAAATGTATTTCATTCATCACATCCTTTTTGGCCATATCACATCACAAGGCATATGCTGCAAAAACAAATTAGACGTCCTCTAATTGTTGTTGCATGTTTTTACGTGGCTGCTATAGGGTTCTAGCAAGAATGTTTCTTACCTACGCCAAAACCACAACGTGATATGCCAATTTCTATTTACCCTTCATAAGGACCCTTTTCATCGAATCCGATCCGTCTAAGGTGGGAGAGACAGACACCCGCTAGCCACCTTATACAACTAGTGCATGTCAGTCGGTGGAACCTGTCTCACGTAAGTGTACGTGTAAGGTCGGTCCAGGCCACTTCATCCCACAATGCCGCCGAAACAAGATAAGACTAGTAGTGGCAAGTAAATTAACAAAATCTACACCCACAACAAAATTGTGTTCTACTCGTGCATAGAAACTACACATAAACCTAGCTCATGATGCCACTGTTGGAGATCGTTGCAGAAAATAAATTTTTTCTACGCATCACCAAGATCAATCTATGGAGCAACTAGCAACGAGAGAGAGAGGAGTGCATCTTAATACCCTTGAAGACCGCGAGACGGAAGCGTTACAAGAGCGTGGATGAGGGAGTCGTACTCGAAGCGATTCATATTGCGGTGGATTCCAATCTTAGCGCTGAACGGCGGCACCTCCACGTTCAACACACGTGCAGCCCGGTGATGTCTCCCGCACCTTGATCCAGCAAGGAGGAGGGAGAGGTTGAGGAAGAGGGACTCCAACAGCAGCACGACGGCGTGGTGGTGATGGAGCGGCAGTACTCCGGCAGGCTTCGCCAAGCTCTTGCGGAGGAGGAGAGGTGTTGGGGAGGGGAGGGGCTGCGCCTTGGATGTGGTGCTACAGCCCTCCCCTCGCCCCTTTATTTATAGGAGGAGGGGGAAGGGGGCCGGCCCCCTCTATATGAGATCTAGAGGGGGGGCGGCCAAGGGGGGGGGGAACTTGCCCCCAAAGCAAGGGGGGCGCCCCCTTTAGGGTTCCCCCCCCCCCAACCCTAGGCGCATGGGCCCAAGGGGGGATGCGCCCAGCCCTCCAAGGTCTGGTTTCCTTCCCACTACGGCCCATGAGGCCCTCCAAGAGAGGTGGCCCCTCCCGGTGGACCCCCGGAACCCTTCCGGTGGCCCCGGTACAATACCGGTATGCCCCCGAACTTTTCCGGTGACCGTATGACAACTTCCCATATATAAATCTTCACCTCCGGACCATTACGGAACTCCTCGTGACGTCCGGGATCTCATCCGGGACTCCAAACAACATTCGGTAATCACATACAAGTCTACCTAATAACCCTAGCGTCATCGAACCTTCAGTGTGTAGACCCTACGGGTTCGGGAATCACGCAGACATGACCGAGACAACTCTCCGGCCAATAACCAACAGCGGGATCTGGATACCCATGTAGTCTCCCACATGTTCCACGATGATCTCATCGGATGAACCACAATGTCGAGGATTCAAGTAATCCCATATACAATTCCCTTTGTCAATCGGTACGTTACTTGCCCAAGATTCGATCGTCAGTATCCCAATACCTCGTTCAATCTCGTTACCGGCAAGTCACTTTACTCGTTACATAATGCATGATCCTGTGACTAACCACTTAGTCACATTGAGCTCATTATGATGGTGCATTACCGAGTGGGCCCAAAGATACCTCTCTGTCATACGGAGTGACAAATTCCAGTCTCGATTCGTGCCAACCTAACAGACACTTTCGGATATACCTGTAGTGCACCTTTATAGTCACCCAGTTATGTTGTGATGTTTGGTACACCCAAAGAACTCCTACGGTATCCGGGAGTTACACAATCTCATGGTCTAAGGAACTGATACTTGACATTAGAAAAGCTTTAGCAAACGAACTACACGATCTTGTGCTATGCTTAGGATTGGGTCTTGTCCATCACATCATTCTCCTAATGATGTGATCCTATTATCAATGACATCCTATGTCCATAGTCAGGAAACCACGACCATCTGTTGATCAATGAGCTAGTCAACTAGAGGCTCAGTAGGGACATGTTGTGGTCTATGTATTCACACATGTATCACTGTTTCCGGTTAATACAATTATAGCATGAATAATAGAAAATTATCATGAACAAGGAAATATAATAATAATCATTTTATTATTGCCTCTAGGGCATATTTCCAACACATCATGCTCATTGTCGAACCAACCCTACTTAATTGTCCTTAGCACATGATCATCAGTATTAGGTAGGTCCTAAAATACCCTCTTTAAGGTAAAATAGCATAAAACAATATAGACCCTGACTCTCCATTATGGAGAATGGAGATCATCATGTCTCCAATTCTTGCGCTTTGCTTCCTTTTGCTTCCAAGAACCTCCTTATGACTGTCCATACATTTTTTCCATTCTTTGATTGTCATGTCTCCTCTTCTTTTAGAAATCTGGTATGGACAGTTGAGATTCGTAGGATGACCTGGCTGTATGTTCAAAACATCAAGGCGACCATGTTGATACATCAGATGAGGCACACAATCATTCGGGATTATCTGTTGAAAAACATAGTAATAACTTCGTAGTTAGCAATGATGTACTAGTTTTAGAAGTATGCAAAAGATGCACGGATGTTGTAATAGTAAAAAATCTTACCAGGGTATCTCCATGGTAGTTACCGTAGTTCAACACGTGCACTAGTGGCACGTATTGACCATAATGTTGAGGAGTTTGACTGAAGATATTGTAATTCTCAAGATCAGTACAAAATGCGATCAGATGATTTTTCTCCTGATAAGTTAATTCAGAGCCATCGGTGTAGTGGGTTTTGTCTACCATCTTCCGCACATTCTTTGAAGAATGAAAATAAGTTATCAACTATTTTGAAATAAACAATATAAATTACTTAATAACTATGTTTGAGAAGCTCACATAGGGGAAGAATTGGAAGCATATCAACAAGGACCCAAATGTCCAAATTGTCTTCGGTGGTGTCAGGATCACCAAGATCCATAGTGACAAGCATACCCTCATAAAAACCATACATCTGGCAAAGTGCTTCCCATTCTTGCAACCAAAATGGGTTACGCTCTCAGAATTATACAAATTTACTTCAAAATCCATACCATGATGGGTCCTTAGGTGAATTTTCTTTGTTTCCATACTTCCATGGTCTTCAAAACTCATCCTCTCCAAGACGTAGCGTCTTGCATAGCATGAGATAAGCTAGTCGAATTGTAAAAGATGAAAAGTACACGTTGAAATAGTTGAAGTTGTGCTTAATTACGAAAAAAAACTTGTCGTCTTTGCGTACCGTTTTGACATCGAAGGTCTCCTCGAGCTTAATGCTGAAGCGCCGATCTTCGTCCAGCTGAAGGAACCTGTCCCACATACCTCGGTCGTCGTGGCACCAGTTGCACTCCCCCAGGAGACTTTCGTCATCCGAGTACGACATTTCCTATGTTCATAATTCAAATATTAAACTTGTACAATTAAATATATGTACTAAAAAACCTAAATTAGACCATTATTATTCATCACGGGTTGACTATCGGTCTGTCGAGTTTTTTCTTGAAAACTCTCACCTCACGTGGTGTACATATTCGACCGTCAGTGATGGTAGCTCCTCCTTTCGTTCCCGAGTGCATTACACCAAATTGTCTAGCACACGGGAATGAAGGAGAAGCTACCCCCATGACAATAGTTGGGATTCTTCGTCCTCTCATATATGGTGGAGACTCGACAGACTTAAAGTCAACCCGAAATATCGTTTAATTATCTTTCTAAAAAAGGACATATCGAGCGCCTGAAATTTGCCGGAACGGAAATATACATGTTTTTATCTACTTCATGTGAGGATTCAAACTTGATGGCCATTACATTTCAATGGTTGAAAATATGAGCAAAAACATTCAAAATATCTTATAGGACTCATATTGAGATGCAGATTTGGCTAGTCTCACCTCGAGGTCGGAGGGGGGTCGGTGACGGGGACGACGGTAGGGATGATGGAGGGGCTCCTAGATTTCTACAAAAACAAAAACCCTATAAGCTATCAACTAATCAAATGCATACGCCTTGCATAGTGCTCTCCAATTTTAGCATTCAAAGTAGGAGTATTTTTCCAATATGAGCATTCAATAAGCAAAACCAAATCGTAAAATAAAGTAGTATTCAAATTAGCATGCATTCAATTATAAGCAAAACTACATCATCTTTTGCGTCCGTATATCGTTGATGCTCTCCAATTTTAGCATTCAAAGTAGAAGTATTTTTCCAATATGAGCATTCAATAAGCAAAACCAAATCATAAAATAAAGTAGTATTCAAATTAGCATGCATTCAATTATAAGAAAAACTTCATCATCTTTTGCGTCCATATATCGTCGAATATTATCACTAAGACACCTCGAATACTATCATACATATAGCATCGCTAATACAGGTAGAACCGTAGCGCCCGACGGGTATCAGCGTGGGCGGTGGACACCCAAAGAGAGGGAACCATCACAGGATCATAGCTCCAGTGAGATCCCTGAAGAACCTGCTAGGTTTTGTCGAACCTTCCCTCCAACGCAACCATGTAGCGCCAGATGTGCTCGTGCTCCTCGCTGACACGATGACGTACCACCTCCGCGGTGTCCGAAAGCCTCGGCACCTTCACTGGCCCACACGACCGCCACCAAACAAGGATCGGGTCAATGACGGACTGGCTCCTCACCAACCCACGCCCCCCGGAAGGTAGCACCTCCCAATACCAGCCCGGCGAAGCCCAGTCCCGGACATGGACCCTCTGATCAAGCAGGCCTTCTCCACCGAGTCAACAACAAGGATGCGGGATAGGCATCGTCAACATCGATGCGGGAATAAGAACTAAAAAAACAAACTAGTTCTATTAATTTTCTTGCTAAGAATAAACTACTTCTATAGTGAAATAAAGTAGTTTTATTAAATCAACTAGTTCAACTACTAAGCACTTACTATAAATAAAATAAAATAGTACTTACTAAATATAAAGTACTTCTATAATAAAATAAAGTAGTTTTATTAAATCAACTAGTTCAACTACTAAGCACTTACTATAAATAAAAAAGTAGTACTTACTAAAAATAAACTACTTCTATAGTAAAATGAAGTAATTTTATTAAATCAACTTGTTCAACTACTAAGCACTTACTAATAACCTAAAATGCACTAAATCAACTAACCTTAAATGTAACTTTGGCAACACAATTTTTTTCTAAATATGCACATATATATATATATATATGAACATATACATAAATTGACAAAAAAAATTCTATGAAAAAAATTCATACATCAATGCATACATATCCATGGATCATACATACATCTGCATATATATACATATACATACAACATCCATATATACATACATCAATGAACAAAAAAGTTTATGAAAAAAAGCACCAGAGAGCAGACCGGGGCGGCGGCAGCGGCGTGCGGCAAAGCAGAGCAGGCCGGGGCGGTGGCGGCGGCGGGCGGCAAGCAGAGCAGGCAGGGGCGGCGGCACGGGGGAAGGAAGGGCTCACTGGGCGGCGACGATGAGGCGCGGCAGAGGGCGGCGACGGCGAGGTCGGGGCAGAGGGCGGCCACGTCCGTGCAGGGGTGGCGCGGGGCAACGACGGCATCGGGGCGGCGCGGGACAACGTTGGAGGCAGGGCGACGACGCGACGGGGAGGCAGAGGGGCAGCCTAGCGGCGTCGTCAGGGTGGGATCGAAGAACTGAACGAAAATTTTCACAAGTGTTGATTATATAGACAGAACATTGGTCCCGGTTGGTGCCAGCAACCAGGACCAAAGCCCCCCTTTAGTCGCGGTTCCCGCCGCCGACCGGCGCCAGTTCCGGCCGGTCCCGACCCCGACAACCTCTCCGGCGGCCTTCTCCTCGCCAACTCCGGCGAGCTCGCACCAGCCCACCTCGATCCGCGTGCCCGAGCCCGATCCATTATTTAGCTCTACTCATTGCGTCATAACTCTGCATCCGTAGCTCCGTTTCTTACGCACGATATATCAAAATTTTCATCACAATGTGCTATTCATTTTCTTCCATTGTGCCATGTTCATTTGAGTTCATCTTGATGCCTGAATCATCGTTGCAAGAGTGCTTTATAATGTTAGTTTCTGATTCTTAACAGATGTGGGCATTTGTCATTTTTGCTACATTTATTGTGTGCATCTTATGGGAATGAGCTCTACATGTGTTTGGACTATGCCATGTCTTCTTTACAGAGGTGCTTGCCATGTATTTTTGTGATTTATGTGGTGACTAGAACAAGCATGCAAACTAGGCTTCATGATGTTGCTGATTTTAGTCCCTGTTCTGCTGTTATTTTGATGCCATCTAAACATGATGCTACAGAGAGATCCATGCATATTTTGAGATACTTCAGTAAAGATGTTTTGAACATATGGTTATTCTCAATCCATTCATGCCCCTGTTTGAAATTATGGAGTAGTCTAGCATGTCATTTTCATGCTCTACTTTTGCTATAAAATGTTTACTGGCAGATTGTTTACATGTTATTCAACTTTGCCAAGGTTGTTATAGTTGATCCTTGCATGATATGAACTTGTTCTTGCTATGGTTAGTTTCATAAACATGTCTTATTGCTGATGCTATGCTTATCTTGTCATGCAATGACTTGTGGTGAGTGAATAGAGCTCGCAAAGATGCCTTCATGATGCTGTTAATGCAATGCTCTGTTTCCTGAATCTATTAACGAAACTTGCCATATTTACATGGGTGCCATCATATCTTCTGATCCTTTTTGGCTCATGGTCACTAAGGGATTTTTGTTCTATGCTTTGAGTAGAATCATGTCATGTGTTTTTCTATTATAAGTTCCTGTAGCATGTTATTTGCTTGCTCTGAACATTGCTACCTGATGCTGTTTATGCCATGTCCAGTATTTTCACTAAATCTATGAAGCTGATATCTTTTGCACTTTTACCATGCTTGTTTGAACCTGCTATTGTGTGATTCAGCCATAGCTCAGTGTTCATCTTTTATCAAGCATCTCTTGTAGATCACTGCCATATGCTTTGTTGTTATGTTGGGGTGCTGTAGCATAGTTTCTTGTTGCATGCTAAGTAGCATCGTGCTGTTAATCGTAGATTTGTGTCATTCTTGTTTTGCTTGCCATTTGCAAACCGTGCATCCGTTCCCGGTGATCTTTATATCGATTTCAACCAAAATCACCTCATCTTTCCAGCGGCATACTTGGTTTGCCAAGTTGATGCCTTGTTAATCATTTTCCTTCCGGAGCCCGCATATGCATTGCATATCACATCTCGCATATCATGCCATGTATTGCATCATGTTCCTTGTGCATTGCACCATGTTTGATTGTGGTTCCTTTGCTTGTGTTCCTGCCTTTGGGTAGAGCCGGGAGACGAGTACGTGAATGAGGAACCTGTTGAGAACACTTACGAGGATCAAGCTTTCGACAGCTCTAAGAACTTTGCAGGCAAGATGACCATACCCTCGGTATCACTTCTATCTTTGCTTTGCTAGTTGCTCGCTCAATCGCTATGTTAGCTCTACCAACCACTTGTTTATCATGCCTCCCATATTGCCATGTCCAGCCTCTAACCATCCTTTCCTAGCAAACCGTTGTTTGGCTATGTCACTGCTTTTGCTCAGCCCCTCTTATAGCGTTGCTAGTTGTAGGTGAAGATGAAGTTTGTTCCTTGTTGGGACATGTATATTTTGGGATATCACAATATCTCCTGTTTAATTAATGCACCCATATACTTGGTAAAGGGTGGAAGGCTCGGCCTTATGCCTGGTGTCTTGTTCCACTCTTGTCGCCCTAGTTTTCGTCATACCGATGTTATGTTCCTTGATTTTGCGTTCCTTACGCGGTTGGCTGATTTATGGGACCCCCTTGACAGTTCGCTTTGAATAAAACTCCTCCAGCAAGGCCCAAACTTGGTTTTACCATTTGCCACCTAAGCCTTTTTCCCTTGGGTATTCGCGAGCCCGAGGGTCATCTTTATTTACCCCCCCCCCCTCCCGGGCCAGTGCTCCTTCGAGTGCTGGTCCAACCTGAGCGATGCCCGGCGCCCCTTGGGAAACCAGGGTCTATGCCAACCCGACGTCTGGCTCATCCGGTGTGCCCTGAGAACGAGATATGTGCAGCTCCTATCGGGATTTGTCGGCACTTTGGGCAGCTTTGCTGGTCTTGTTTTACCATTGTTGAAATGTCTTGCAAACAGGGATTCTAAGACTGATCAGGTCTTCCCGGGAGAAGGTATATCCTTTGTTGACCGTGAGAGCTTGTGATGAGCTAAGTTGGGACACCCCTGCAGGGTATTATCTTTCGAAAGCCGTGCCCGCGGTTATGAGGCAGATGGGAATTTGTTAATGTCCGGTTGTAGAGAACTTGACACTTGACTTCATTAAAATGCATCAACCGCGTGTGTAGCCGTGATGGTCTCTTCTCGGCGGAGTCCGGGAAGTGAACACGGTTTGGGTTATGTATGTATGTAAGTAGTTTCAGGATCACTTCTTGATCACTTCTAGCTTCTCGACCGATGCGTTGCTTCTCTTCTCGCTCTCACTTGCGTATGTTAGCCACCATAGCTTAGTGCTTGCTGCAGCTCCACCACCTTACCCCTTTTCCTACCCATGAGCTTAAGTAGTCTTGATCTCGCGGGTGTGAGATTTCTGAGTTCTCGTGACTCACAGATTCTACCAAAACAGATGCAGGTGCCGAGGATACTAGCGCAAGTGGCGCAATCGAGCTCAAGTGGGAGTTTGATGAGGACCTTGGTCGTTACTATGTTTCGTTTCCAGATGATCAGTAGCGGAGCCCAGTCGGGACGATCGGGGATCTAGCATTTGGGGTTATCTTCTTTTCATTTGGATTTGACCGTAGTCGGTCTATGAGTGTATTTTGGATGATGTATGAATCTTATTTATGTATTGTGTGGAATGGCGATTGTAAGCCAACTCTCTTTATCCCATTCTTGTTCATTACATGGGATTGTGTGAAGATAACCCTTCTTGCGACAAAACCACCATGCGGTTATGACTCTAAGTCGTGCTTCGACACGTGGGAGATATAGCCGCATCGTGGGCGTTACAAGCTAACCGGGACTAAAGGTCTCTGCTTCCCACCCTTTGGGCTGCTGAAAAGAGACCTTTGGTCTCGGTTGGTGGCACCAACCAGAACTAAAGGGTGGCATTGGTCCCGGTTGTTGGCACCAACCAGGACCAATGCACACCTTTAGTCCTGGTTGGTGCCACTAACCGTGACTAAAGGCCTTGTGCTCCCCGCATCGCGGCACGAAAGTTTAGTCCCACCTCGCTAGTTGAGGGGGCTACAGAGTGGTTTATAAGCCCCAGTCCCGCTGCCCTCTCGAGCTCCTCCCAAATGTAGGCTTACGGGCCTAAACACACTGTATGTGCTTGTGGGCCTACTGGGCCTACTGTGGGCCTGAATCCTGGCCCACTGTAGGGTTTCTAGTTGTATTCAGGCCGTGGTGGCCCTTTAGGTGGCACATTTTTTATTTTTTTGTCTTATTTTTTGCTTTGTTTATCTTATTTTGTTTCTACTTACAGAAAAATACTTACTAGTTTTTCAGTGATTCTTTTTGCTTTTAGGTAATAAAAATTATAAACTTTCTGTTAGTGCCATTTGTTTTCTAATTTGAATAGTTTAAATTTGAATATTTTGAAATTTGTATGAATCACTAGTTTTTGAATAGCTTTACTGTAAAAATAGATTTTTTAGTGATTCTTTTTCCTGCTATTTAATATTATTGTGTTTTATCATTATATTCAAAAACTTATTTTGTTATTTTAGTTTCTAACAAAAAAACCTTTATGATAATTTTTCCTGTTAATATTTTGAACGGAAAATAATTTGATAATTTTAGTTGCATAAGTTTGATATAATTTTAGTTTCAATAATACTAGAGGTTTTATAAAAGTTTATTTTGTTTTTACTTATTTATTAAAGTTTATTTTGTTTCTACTTATTTATTTTCTGTTCTTTTTTGCTTCTTTTATTTATTTTATGAAAATTCTTTCTTTTTTGCTTTATTTTATTTTGTTTGTACTTACTGTTGCTATTTTTATTTATTCTATTATAGTTTATTTATTTTACTTTATTGAAGTTTATTTTGTTTCTACTTATTTATTAAAGTTTTTTCTGTTTCTACTTATTTATTTTATTTTGTTTCTACTTATTTATTTTCTTTTCTTTTTTTTTATTTTATGAAAATTCTTTTTGCTTTTAATGTTTTACACACAAAAGCCCTCTCCCCTGGCTGGTTCATTGGTCCCGGTTCGTGGCTTGACCCGGTCCTAAAGACCTCCCTTTGGTCCCGGCTCAGGCCACCAACCGGGACCAATGGTGGTGGGCCAGGAGCGAGGCCCATTGGTCCCGGTTCGTGCCGCCAACCGGGACCAAAGGGGCCAGACGAACCGGGACCAATGGCCTCACAATGCCCGGCAGGCCCCTTGGCCCCACGAACCGGGACCAATGGGCCCATGGGTACCGGTTCGTGACCGAACTAGAACTAATAGGATTATCTGGCCCGAACGTATGCCTTGTTTTCTACTAGTGAAACATATAGCTTCACTTGACAAATGTAAGAATGATAATTTTCTCCAGTCAGAATATCAGTATATGATTGTTCAGGTGTTGATGACAATCCTAGCTTAAAAGCTCTGGCCCCACTGAGAAGATGAAGTCTAGCCCATTCGAATCATTCCTAAGTTTAATTATTCTATGATGGTTGGCGGCCTACTAATATGATGTAGTAAGATGGAATATGTATTTGCTCTTCTCATGAACCATGTCATTTTGTACTCCTTTGGTTATTCTCTAAAAAAATGGATCATGGTGGACAATGCAAGCACATACCTATTTGGGCGCATTAACAGCGCAAGGCTTGGGACTTAGGATGAAATTTCTGTGTTTTTACGCTTTGATGCTCTTCTAATATAGACAAGCAAATTATATTATCTTGAATTATTATGAGAAGAATCCAATTGCACTGCATGTTTCTTCTTTTCATCTTGGAATGCATTCAATTCAAAAAATGTGGCCATACTCTGCAATGTGTTAATTTCTCATTCCATAAATCCTTCTCCTAAACACTGCTATAAATTCTCAGAAAGGGGCGGGATATCATCTAGTTTTATGAATCTTTCACACATGTGTTCAAAATAGTGTGTGAAAAATCTACACATAAATAGTGGTCCGAGTCGGATGATTCTCAGCATGACAATGAAAATAGTTACTATAGTTTTTCTTGGCAACTTGATCAATACCAAAGGTGTTAAATTATCACCGGAACTAACAAGAAGCTACACCCTAACTTAATTGGATTATTAAGTGTGATAATATCTGTGTTGGAAAATCAAACATGCACTACCAATGATATGGATGATGATGAGGGATTTCTGGTGATGGGACAGAGATGATAGGTGGGAGTGATGGCTTGGAAAGAGAAAGGGAAAAGAGAAAAGTTGTCATTATCACCATGGACTACTTGACTGGGCGTAAGAAAGTTAAGTGTAAAATTCTTTAGCGGTACCTCAACTTGCATCGTGCGGTCACTTTGGTCACTATACACAGGAACTCATGCAATACATTTACTCTCGGTGAACAGTGAGAATACGGTCACTATGCGCCGTAGACCGCTCGTACGCCGCATATTTGACCAGTCCACGAGCTCTACGTAGGCGGGCAGAGGATTTATGTTAAATTGTCCTTTTGTGGGAGGGCGTGTTTGCAAAAAAAAGGTCAGCTAGAAATCCCCAATTATCCCCCTCCAAATCCCTAGTTCGCCGTCGTGCGCCCATCCCTAGTCCTCTTCGCCGCGCGCCTATCCTGTTCTCGCCGCCGCGTGCCCTTGCCATTCGCCATGTCTTCTGCTAGTTCTGCCCGGTCAGGTCTCCGCGGCCGGAGAGTGGTGGTGCCACTCATCCCATGTCCTCACTGCCAGGCGACAGTGAGGTACCACGTTTCAAACACAGAGGATCACGAGGGCTGAGTGTTCTACAGATGTCCCAATCACTCCGTAAGTAACTTGAGTTGATTTTGTTCTTGGGAGCAGTTTCCCCTCTCGGTGGTCAAATTTGCACTTTTTCACATTTTTGCTCTTGGTTTGCAGCCTGCTGGGTGTGATTTCTGGTTTTGGGAGATGGAATATGTTGTGTACCTAATGGATGCTCACTTCTTGGTAGGGAACCAAAATTTTGATGTTGTTGGAGCAATAGAGGAGAGGAGGGAAGAACTCATTAGGGATAGGAATGAATGGAGAAGGATTGCAGCTCAACTGGCAACTAATAGAGCCGCTCTGGCAACGCCTGGCTCTCTGCAGCAGAACATGAGCAAGCACCAATATAGTGCATTGATTGGATTAGGTGCAGAGATCTTGGTGCTGCTGAAGCTTCTCTTAGGTAGTGTCATGTTGTTGTGTGCCCTCTATGTTCTTATGTTGATGAATAAGTGAGGACAAGTGATATCTACAATAGAAGAAGTGATGAAGGAGTAACGTAGAAGAAGAAGAAGAAGAAGAAGAAGAAGAAGAAGAAGAAGAAGAAGAAGAAGAAGAAGAAGAAGAAGAAGAAGAAGAAGAAGAAGAAGAAGAAGAAGAAGAAGAAGAAGAAGAAGAAGAAGAAGAAGAAGAAGAAGAAGAAGAAGAAGAAGAAGAAGCAGAAGAAGAAGAAGAAGAAGAAGAAGAAGAAGAAGAAGAAGAAGAAGAAGAAGAAGAAGAAGAAGAAGAAGAAGAAGAAGAAGAAGAAGAAGAAGAAGAAGAAGAAGAAGAAGAAGAAGAAGAAGAAGAAGAAGAAGAAGAAGAAGAAGAAGAAGAAGAAGAAGAAGAAGAAGAAGAAGAAGAAGAAGAAGAAGAAGAAGAAGAAGAAGAAGAAGAAGAAGAAGAAGAAGAAGAAGAAGAAGAAGAAGAAGAAGAAGAAGAAGAAGAAGAAGAAGAAGAAGAAGAAGAAGAAGAAGAAGAAGAAGAAGAAGAAGGAGAAGAAGAAGAAGAAGGAGAAGGAGAAGGAGAAGAAGAAGGAGGAGGAGAAGGAGGAGGAGAAGGAGAAGAAGGAGGAGGAGAAGAAGGAGAAGAAGAAGGAGAAGAAGGAGGAGAAGAAGGAGGAGAAGAAGAAGGAGAAGGAGAAGGAGAAGGAGAAGAAGGAGAAGAAGGAGAAGGAGAAGAAGGAGAAGGAGGAGAAGGAGAAGGAGAAGGAGAAGAAGAAGGAGAAGAAGAAGGAGAAGGAGAAGGAGAAGAAGAAGGAGAAGAAGAAGTGATGAAGACACGTGCTCATTTTGGTAGTGGAGAAGTGAGGACCAGCTCCAGTAGCATTAGTATTTTCAGTACTTTCAGTAGTTTAATGTTAGTACATGGCTATGAAGTCAGTTTGGTTGTATCAAATGTTATGGTTGTCAAGGACAGGAATTTATGAAATGATCTATCTTTGATGCAAAGATTGTCTTTCTATTCTGTTATCTTTCTGACATGATAATTGTGAAATGAGAATACAATATCTGAAATGGAAAGAATGGGTACTGTATCAATGATCTTTATGAAATGGAAAGAATGGCAGCAAGAATGTAATGTGGAAGCAGTATTGACATCAACAATATAATGACAAGAATGGGAAGACAGACAAGACAGTTTTCATAACAAAATATAGATTATGAAGTGCATCAACAGTAGCACCACTTAAAATAGAGTACCATATGATCTTGAGATGACAAGAAAGGAAACACAGTCATATTTTACATTGCTAAAACAAGATAAACAATCTCATAGATCATCTAAAGATGTCAAACATGTTTGGTCTTTGTGGCACATGCCCAACTTTCTGTTGGGGAACATAGTAATTTCAAAAAAAATCCTACGCACACGCAAGATCATGGTGATGCATAGCAACGAGAGGGGAGAGTGTTGTCCACGTACCCTCGTAGACCATAAGCGGAAGCGTTATGACAACGTGGTTGATGTAGTCGTACGTCTTCACGATCCGACCGATCCAAGTACCGAACGTACGGCACCTCCGAGTTCAGCACACGTTCAGCTCGATGACGATCCCCGGACTCCGATCCAGCAGGTTGTCGGGGAAGAGTTCCGTCAGCACGACGGCGTGGTGACGATGATGTTCTACCGACACAGGGCTTCGCCTAAGCACCGCAACGATATGACCGAGGTGGAATATGGTGGAGGGGGGGCACCGCACACGGCTAAGGAACAATCACGAAGATCAACTTGTGTGTTATGAGGTGCCCCCCTGCCCCCGTATATAAAGGAGGGAGGGGGAGGTGCAGCCGGCCCCTAGGGGTGCGCCTGGAGGAGTCCTACTCCCACCGGGAGTAGGACTCCCCTCTCTTGCCTTGTTGGAGAAGGAAGGGGGAAGGGGGAAAGAGGAAAGGGGGGCGCCCCCCCTTCTTCCTTGTCCTATTTGGACTAGGGGGGAGGGGCGCGCGGCCTGCCCTGGCCGGCCCTCCTCTTCTCCCTTAGGGCCCATGTAGGCCCATTAACCCCCGGGGGGGTTCCGGTAACCCCCCGGTACTCCGGTAAAATCCTGATTTCACCCGGAACGATTCCGATATCCAAATATAGGCTTCCAATATATCAATCTTTATGTCTCGACCATTTCAAGACTCCTCGTCATGTCCGTCATCACATCCGGGACTCCAAACAACCTTCGGTACATCAAAAACTATAAACTCATAATACAACTGTCATCGTAACGTTAAGCGTGTGGACCCTATGGGTTCGAGAACTATGTACACATGACCTAGAACAGTTTCCGGTCAATAACCAATAGTGGAACCTGGATGCTCATATTGGCTCCTACATATTCTATGAAGATCTTTTATCGGTCAAACTGCATAACACGAATAATGCTCTCTTGGAACTTGACAATATTGAGGATCCTCGGAACCTGACCACACCCGAAAGAAATTTTAGACGCATTCTCAAGAATCACCTGCTCCGTCTTCTGCAATATCAAAAGGAATATTGGAAAAAGAGGTGTACGATCAAATGGATTCAATTTGGGGACAAGAATTCCAAATTCTTCCAAACTATTGCCACTGATCGCTTTAGAGGAAATTGCATTAGTTCCCTCAAAACCTCAACTGGAGTGGATATCAGTGACCATGCTGGGAAAGAGTCCATTCTTTTTGAAGCATTCAAAGGAAGAATGGGTCAAGCTAATCCTCAGCCTATGAAGTTCAACTTAGAAACTTTACTGAAGAAGGATGTGGATTTCTCGGATTTAATTGCTCCTTTCGCACGCAAAGAAATTGATGATGTCGTCTCTGAAATGCCACCTGATCGGGCACCTGGCCCTGATGGCTTTAATGGGGCCTTCTTAAAAGCTTGCTGGCCGATCATTAAAAATGACTTTTATCTTCTTTATGATGAGTTTAATCAAGGCGGCCTCGATCTTCAAAGCATTAATGCAGGTTTCATCACTCTAATCCCCAAGGTTAATTCGCCTGAAAGTGTTAATGACTTCCGACCAATCACACTCCTTAACTGTTGCTTAAAGTTGATCACTAAAATCTTGGCGAATAGGCTCCAAAAAATTATTCTCCGCATTGTGCACCCAAACCAATATGGTTTTCTTTGTGGCCGATCGATCCATGACTGCCTAGCCTGGGCTTTCGAATATATTCACCAGTGTCGAGCCTCCAAAAGAGAGATTGTCCTCCTAAAACTAGACTTTGCGAAGGCCTTTGACACGATCGAGCATTCTGCCATGCTGCTAATTTTGAAGAACATGGGGTTCCCGTCCAAATGGTTGGCTTGGATGGAGAGTATTTTCTCGTTAGTTAAATCTTCTGTGTTACTGAATGGAGTGCCAGGTCGACAGTTTTTATGTAAATGTGGTGTTCGTCAAGGTGATCCAATGTCCCCCCTAATTTTCGTCCTTGCCGCTGATCTACTTCAAAGTGCTATCAACACAGCACTCCAGCAGGGCTTGATCACCCACCCCATCCCTCCTACTGGTGACGCTAAATACCCAGTAATCCAATACGCTGACGACACGATTATTGTCCTCCCGACCTGCATGGACCAAGCAGCTAGGATCAAGCTTATCCTCGAAGATTACGCCACCTCCATTGGCTTGAAGATCAACTTCCAAAAATCCACGCTTGTGTCAATTAATACACCGCCGACCAAATGCAATGACTTGGCCAATCTCTTTGGATGCACACAGGCCAACATGCCCTCTACTTATCTTAGTCTGCCCCTTGGCACCACCCGGCCTTCTGTCCTTGATCTGACGCCATTTGTCTGCAAAGCAGAAAGGAGAATCACCGCTGCAATGTCCTTAATGTCTTACGCGGGAAAGCTTGCTTTGGTCAACTCGCTCATCACCTCGTTGGCTATCTATCCCATGGGGACTCTCAGATTGCCGCCTAAGATAATTGCTCAACTTGATAAAATCCGTAGACACTGCCTCTAGAACAAACGCACGGCAGAAGGGGATAAACATAACTCTTTTGCTTCTTGGGACATGGTATGTCGACCAAAAAAGTGTGGTGGTTTTGGGCATTCATGACCTAAAAATTCAAAATGATGCGCTCTTGCTCAAATTTCTACATAAATTCTACAACAGAATGGATGTCCCCTAGGTTCGGCTCATTTGGGAAACCTACTATGTTGACTCCATCCCACATGCTTCGGACAGTTGTGGCTCTTTTTGGTGGCGTGACCTTGCAAATCTTATGCCAATCTACCGTGGCATTACCCTATTCTGGAAAGATGACTGGAATCAGTCCCTCTTGGCGGAGCAATATCCACGCGCTTTCTCTTATGTTCTTAATGAGGACTTGTCTGTGCATGGGTTCTTGACTGCCCCCGCCCTCCAAGAAACCTTTCAACTACCACTGTCGACACAAGCTCATGACGAACTCAAGCTTCTCCAAGCTGATTTAACGGCCGTGACTTTGGAAGATTGCGGTGATGTCTGGTCCTATTGCTGGGGGTCATCTTCGTTCAAAACCACATCATACTATCAGTTTGTTTTCCGAGATGTGGTTGCGCACGTGGCTTTCAAGTGGCTCTGGAAGACTAAATGCATACCCAAAATCAAAGTCTTTGGTTGGTTCTTACTTTCGGACCGACTCAACACGAGGAATATGCTCAAACGGCGTCATTACAATATTAGTGACAACTTTGACTGTCTTCTTTGCGGGCAGCACATTGAAGAAACGGTGGAGCATCTCTTCTTCCATTGTACCTTCAGTAAGGAATGTTGGAGTATGCTGCACGTGTCTTGGGCTACACATGGAGATAGATTGCAGCTAGTGGGGAACCTAAAGACACAACACCCAAGGAAAATGATCATGGAAATATTCCTTACTGCTACTTGGAGCCTTTGGAAGGAGCGCAATAACAATTACTTCAGACGTGTGTCACCCTCTATTCAGTCTTGGTTCAACAGATTCAAGGAAGACTTTGGCAATATTAGATATAGACTGTCTAGTGATAAGAGACATGTTGTCTCTTCCTTCTTGCAAAGTCTGCCTCAACATAGTTAGGGCTGAGTATTTGTTCTAGCCCTTCCCCCACCCCCACCCCCACTTACTCCATTGTAAAAAACACCATGTAACTGTCCTTTTGTTTGTTGATATATACATGCAGTAGGAGTCTTTCCTACTGTCTTAACCCTAAAAAAAACATACGTTGTTCCCTTTGTCATCGGTATGTTACTTGCTCGAGATTCGATCGTCGGTATCCAATACCTAGTTCAATCTCGTTACCGGCAAGTCTCTTTACTCTTTACGTAATGCATCATTCCGAAACTAACTCATTAGCTACATTGCTTGCAAGGCTTATAGTGATGTGCATTACCGAGAGGGCCCAGAGATACCTCTCCGACAATCAGAGTGACAAAACTTAATCTCAAAATACGCCAACTCAACATGTACCTTTGGAGACACGTGTAGAGCTCCTTTATAATCACCCAGTTACGTTGTGACGTTTGGTAGCACACAAAGTGTTCCTCCGGTAAACGGGAGTTGCATAATCTCATAGTTATAGGAACTTTGTATAAGTCATGAAGAAAGCAATAGCAACATACTAAACGATCAAGTGCTAAGCTAACGGAATGGGTCAAGTCAATCACATCATTCTCCTAATGACGTGATCCCATTAATCAAATGATAACACATGTCTATGGTTAGGAAACATAACCATCTTCGATTAATGAGCTAGTTAAGTAGAGGCATACTAGTGACATTAAGTTTGTCTATCTATTCACACATGTATCATGTTTCCGGTTAATACAATTATAGCATGAATAATAAACATTTATCATGGTATGAGGAAATAAATAATAACTTTATTATTGCCTCTAGGGCATATTTCCTTCAGTCTCCCACTTGCACTAGAGTCAATAATCTAGTTCACATCGCCATGTGATTTAACACCTATATTCATATCTGTATATGATTAACACCCATAGTTCACATCGTCATGTGACCAACACCCAAAGGGTTTACTAGAGTTAATAATCTAGTTCACATCCCTATGTGATTAACACCCAAAGAGTACTAAGGTGTGATCATGTTTTGCTCGTGAGAGAAGCTTAGTCAACGGGTCTGTCACATTCACAGCCATATGTATTTTGCAAATATTATATTTCTACAATGCTCTGCACGGAGCTACTCTAGCTAATTGCTCCCACTTTCAATATGTATCCAGATTGAGACTTAGAGTCATCTGGATCAGTGTAAAAGCTTGCACCGATGTAACTCTTTACGACGGGCTCTTTTATCACCTCCATAATCGAGAAATATTTCTTTAGTCCTCACTCAGGATATTCTTGACCAATGTCCAGTGATCTACTCCTAGATCACTATTGTACTCCCTTGCCAAATTCAGAGCAAGGTATACAATAGGTCTGGTACATAGCATAGCATACTTTATAGAACCTATGACTGAGGCATAGGGAATGACTTTCATTCTTCTTTTCTATTTTCTGCTGTGGTCAGGATTTGAGTCTTACTCAATTTCATACCTTTGCAACACAGGCAAGAACTCTTTCTTTGACTATTCCATTTTGAACTATTTCAAAATCTTGACAAGGTATGTACTTATTGAAAAACTTATCAAGCGTCTTGACTATCTCAATAGATCTTGATGCTCAATATGTAAGTAGCTTTACTGAGGTCTTTATTTTTAAAGAACTCCTTTCAAATAGTCCTTTATGCTTTCCAGAAAAATTCTACATCATTTCTGATCAACAATATGTTACTCACATATATTTATCAGAAAGGCGGTAGTGCTCCCACTCACTTTATTGTAAATACAGGCTTCACCGCAAGTATGTATAAAACTATATGCTTTGATCAATTTATAAAAATGTATATTCCAACTCTCAGATGCTTGCACCAGCCCATAGATGGATCGCTGGAGCTTGCACATTTTGTTAGCATCTTTAGGATTGACAAAACCTTCTGGTTGCATCATATGCAACTCTTCTTTAATAAATCCATTAAGGAATGCAGTTTGACATCCATTTGCCAGATTTCATAAAATGTGGCAATTGCTAACATGATTCGGACAGACTTAAGCATCGATACGAGTGAGAAAATCTCATCATATTCAACACCTTGAACTTGTCGGAAAAAAATTGCGACAGGTCGAGCTTTGTAGATAGTAATACTACTATCAGCGTCCGTCTTCCTCTTGAAGATCCATTTATTCTTAATGACTCACGATCATCGGGCAAGTCAATCAAAGTCCATATTTTGTTCTCACATGGATCCCATCTCAGATTCCATGGCCTCAAACCATTTCGCGGAACCTGGGCTCATCATCGCTTCCTCATAGTTCGTAGGTTTATCATGGTCTAGTAACATGACTTCGAGAATAGGATTACCGTACAACACTGGCATGGACCGTACTCTGGAATACCTACAAGGTTCTGTAGTAACTTGATATGAAGTTTCATGATCATCATCATTACCTTCCTCGCTAATTGGTGTAGCAATCACTGGAACTGGTTTCTGTGATGAACAACTTTCCAATTTGGGACAAGGTACAATTACCTCATCAAGTTCTACTTTCCTCACACTCACTTCTTTCGAGAGAAACTCCTTCTCTAGAAAGGATCCATTCTTAGCAACGAATGTTTTGCCTTCGGATCTGTGATAGAAGGTGTACCCAACAGTTTCCTTTGGGTATTCTATGAAGACGCACTTCTCCGATTTGGGTTCGAGCTTATCAGGTTGAAAACCTTTTTCATATAAGCATCGCAACTCCAAACTTTAAGAAACGATAGCTTAGGTTTACTGCTAAAACATAGTTCATACGGTGTCATCTCAACGGATTTAGATGGTGCCCTATTAAACGTGAATGCAGCTGTCTCTAATGCATAACCCCAAAACGATAGTGGTAAACCGATAAGAGACATCATAGATCACACCATATCTAGTAAAGTACGATTACAACGTTCGGACACACCATTACATTGTGGTGTTCCAGGTGGCGTGAGTTGTGAAACTATTTCACATTCTTTCAAATGAAGACCAAACTCGTAACTCAAATATTCGTCTCCACAATCAGATCGTAGAAACTTTATTTTTCTTGTTATGATGATTTTCCACTTCACTCTGAAATTCTTTGAACTTCTCAAATGTTACAGACTTATGTTTCATCAAGTAGATATACCCATATCTGCTCAAATCATCTATGAAGGTCAGAAAATAATGATACACGCCGCGAGCCTTAACACTCATCGGATCGCATACATCGGTATGTATTATTTCCAATAAGTCAGTAGCTCGTTCCATTGTTCCGGAGAATGGAGTTTTAGTCATCTTGCCCAAAAGGCACGGTTCACAAGCATCAAATGATTCATAACCAAGTGATTCCGAAAATCCATCTTTATGGAGTTTCTTCATGCGCTTTACACCGATATGACCCAAACGGCAGTGCCACAAACAAGTTGCACTAACATTATTAACTTTGCATCTTTTGGCATCAATATTATGAATATGTGTATCACTACGATCGAGATCCAACAAACTATTTTCATTGGGTGTATGACCATCAAAGGTTTTATTCATGTAAACTGAACAACAATTATTCTTTGACTTTAAATGAATAACTGTATCGCAATAAACATGATCAAATCATATTCATGTTCAACGCAAACGCCAAATAACATTTATTTAGGTTTAACACTAATCCCGAAAGTATAGGGAGTGTGCGATGATGATCATATCAATCTTGGAAGCACTTCCAATACACATCGTCACTTCGCCCTCAACTAGTCTCTGTTTATTCTGTAACTCCTGTTTCGAGTCACTAATTTTTAGCAACCGAACAAGTATCAAATACTCAGGGGCTACTATAAACACTAGTAAGGTACACATCAATAACTTGTATATCAAATATACCCTTTTTCACTCTTCCATCCTTCTTATCCACCAAATATTCAGGGTATTTCCATTTCCAGTGACCATTTCCTTTGCAGTGAAAGCACTCTGTTTCAGGCTTTGGTTCAGCTTTGGGCTTCTTCGTGGGAGTGACAACTTGCTTGTCCTTCTACTTGAAGTTCCCCTTTCTTTCCCTTTGCCCTTTTCTTGAAACTAGTGGTCTTTTCAATCATCAACACTTGATGCTCTTTTCTTGATTTCTACCTTCGTTGATTTCAGCATCACGAAGAACTCGGGAATTGTTTTCGTTATCCCTTGCATTATAGTTCATCACGAAGTTCCACTAACTTGGTGATGGTGACTAGAGAACTCTGCCAATCACTGTCTTATCTGGAAGATTAACTCCCACTTGATTCAAGCGATTGTAGTACTCACACAATGTAAGCACTTGTTCACTAGTTGAGCAATTCTCCTCCATCTTTTAGGCGAAGTATTTGTCAGAGGTCTCATACCTCTTGACACGGGCATGAGTATGAAATACCAACTTCATCTCTTGAAACATCTTATATGTTCCATGATGTTTCAAAAATGTTTTTGTAGTCCCGATTCTAAGACATAATGCATGGTGCACAAAACTATCAAGTAGTCATCATATTGAGCTAGCCAAACGTTCATAACGTCTGCATCTGCTCCTGCAATAGGTCTGTCACCTAGCGGTGCATCAAGGACATAATTCTTCTGTGCAGCAATGAGGATAAACCTCAGATCACGGACCAAGTCCGCATCATTGCTACTAACATCTTTTCAACTTTAGTTTTTTCTCTAGGAACACATATAAAAACATAGGGAAGCAACAACGCGAGCTATTGATCTACAACATAATTTGTAAAATACTACCAGGACTAAGTTCATGATAGATTAAAGTTCAATTAATCATATTACTTAAGAACTCCCACTTAGACAGACATCTCTCTAGTCATCTAAGTGATCACGTGATCCAAATCAACTAAACCATGTCCGATCATCACGTGAGATGGAGTAGTTTTCAATGGTGAACATCACTATGTTGATCATTTCTACTATATGATTCATGTTCTACCTTTCGGTATCCATGTTTCGAGGCCATATCTGTATATGCTAGGCTTGTCAAGTTTAACCTGAGTATTCTGCATGTGCAACTGTTTTGCACCCGTTGTATTTGAACGTAGAGCCTATCACACCCGATCATCACGTGGTGTCTCAGCACGAAGAACTTTCGCAACGGTGCATACTCAGGGAGAACACTTCTTGATAATTAGTGAGAGATCATCTTAGAATGCTACCGTCAACCAAAGCAAGATAAGATGCATAAAGGATAAACATCACATGCAATCAATATAAGTGATATGATATGGCCATCATCATCTTGTGATTGTGAGCTCCATCTCCGAATCACCGTCGTGATTACCATCATCACCGGTGTGACACCTTGATCTCCATCGTAGCATCGTTGTCGTTACGCCATCTATTGCTTCTACGACTATCGCTACCGCTTAGTGATAAAGTAAAGCAATTACAAGGTGTTTGCATTTCATACAATAAAGCAATAACCATATGGCTCCTGCCAGTTGCCGATAACTTCTGTTACAAAACATGATCATCTCATACAATAAAATATAGTATCACGTCTTGACCATACCACATCACAACATGCCCTGCAAAAACAAGTTAGACGTCCTCTACTTTGTTGTTGCAAGTTTTACGTGGCTGCTATGGGCTGAGCAAGAACCGTTCTTACCTACGCATCAAAACCACAACGATAGTTCGTCAAGTTAGTGTTGTTTTAACCTTCTCAAGGACCGGGTGTAGCCACACTCGGTTCAACTAAAGTTGGAGAAACTGACACCCGCCAGCCACCTGTGTGCAAAGCACGTCGGTAGAACCAGTCTCGCGTAAGCGTACGCGTAATGTCGGTCCGGGCCGCTTCATCCAACAATACCGCCGAACCAAAGTATGACATGCTGGTAAGCAGTATGACCTGTATCGCCCACAACTCACTTGTGTTCTACTCGTGCATATAACATCAACGCATAAAACCTAGGCTCGGATGCCACTGTTGGGGAACGTAGTAATTTCAAAAAAATTCCTACGCAGACGCAAGATCATGGTGATGCATAGCAACAAGAGGGGAGAGTGTTGTCCATGTACCCTCGTAGACCATAAGCGGAAGCGTTATAACAACGCGGTGATGTAGTCGTACGTCTTCACGATCTGACCGATCCAAGTATCGAACATACAACACCTCCAAGTTCAGCACACGTTCAGCTCGATGACGATCCCCGGACTCTGATCCAGCAGGGTGTCGGGGAAGAGTTCCGTCAGCACGACGGCATGGTGACGATGATGATGTTCTACCGATGCAGGGCTTCGCCTAAGCACCGCAACGATATGACCGAGGTGGAATATGGTGGAGGGGGGCACCGCACACGGCTAAGGAACGATCACGAAGATCAACTTGTGTGTTATGAGGTGCCCTCCTACCCCCGTATATAAAGGAGGGGGGAGGTGCAGCCGGCCCCTAGGAGTGCGCCTGGAGGAGTCCTACTCCCACCGGGAGTAGGACTCCCCCTTCTTGCCTTGTTGGAGAAGGAAGGGGGAAGGGGAAAGAGGTAAGGGGGGCGCCACACCCCCCCTTCCTTGTCCTATTCAGACTAGGGGGGAGGAGGCGCGCGGCCTACCCTGGCCGGCCCTCCTCTTCTCCCTTAGGGCCCATGTAGGCCCATTAACCCCCGGGGGTGGGGGGGTTCCGGTAACCCCCCGGTACTCCGGTAAAATCCTGATTTCACCCGGAACGATTCTGATATCCAAATATAGGCTTCCAATATATCAATCTTTATGTCTCGACCATTTCGAGACTCCTTGTCATGTCCGTGATCACATCCGGGACTCTGAACAACTTTCGGTACATCAAAAACTATAAACTCATAATACAACTGTCATCGTAATGTTAAGCGTGCGAACCCTATGGGTTCGAGAACTATGTAGACATGACCTAGAACAGTTTCCGATCAATAACCAATAGCGGAACCTGGATGCTCATATTGGCTCCTACATATTCTACGAAGATCTTTTATCGGTCAAACCGCATAACAACATACGTTGTTCCCTTTGTCATCGGTATGTTACTTGCTCAAGATTCGATCATCGGTATCCAATACCTAGTTCAATCTCGTTACCGGCAAGTCTCTTTACTCGTTACGTAATGCATCATTCCGTAACAAACTCATTAGTTACATTGCTTGCAAGGCTTATAGTGATGTGCATTACCAAGAGGGCCCAGAGATACCTCTCCGACAATCGGAGTGACAAAACCTAATCTTGAAATACGCCAACTCAACATGTACCTTTGGAGACACCTGTAGAGCTCCTTTATAATCACCCAGTTACGTTGTGACGTTTGGTAGCACACAAAGTGTTCCTCCGGTAAACGGGAGTTGCATAATCTCATAGTTATAGGAACTTTGTATAAGTCATGAAGAAAGCAATAGCAACATACTAAACGATCAAGTGCTAAGCTAACGGAATGGGTCAAGTCAATCACATCATTCTCCTAATGATGTGATCCCATTAATCAAATGACAACACATGTCTATGGTTAGGAAACATAACCATCTTCGATTAATGAGCTAGTTAAGTAGAGGCATACTAGTGACATTAAGTTTGTCTATCTATTCACACATGTATCATGTTTCCGGTTAATACAATTATAGCATGAATAATAAACATTTATCATGGTATGAGGAAATAAATAATAACTTTATTATTGCCTCTAGGGCATATTTCCTTCACTTTCTCCATGTTTGGAAATGCCCTTTTTGTGCTTGTTTCCTCAGTTGCTCCCTTTTTGCTACATGGGCTTGTCTCTCTGCTTCTTTCTTTGTAGCAAGAGCTTCTTTGTCTTCCCGCTTCTTGCTAGAAGTGCTTCTCTGTCTGCTTCCTTCTGTGCAGCATTGGCTTTCTTCTCTTCTAGTTTCTTTGCAGCAGCAGCAGCCTCCTTTTGTGCCTTCTTCTCAGCAGCTAGTTTCTCCTTCCTCTCAGCAGAAAGCTCTATTTGTGTCTCCACTATTATATGTCTTGTTTCTTCTCTTGCCTGCCTTAGGATTTCCATTGCTTCCTTCTTCTGTGCAGCTACCTCTCTCTTCATCTTAGCTTCTCTAGCCTTCTTTTCTGCTTTGTCATGCCTTCTTCTAGCAGCCTCTTCTACTTTCTTGAACTCTACTTCTATCCTTGCCCCTAGTATAGCTCGTTTCTTGTCTTCAAGTTCCTTCTCTCTTTGCTACTTCATGGCCAACATCTTCTTAGCTAGCTCTCCCTGCCTGATTGTGTTAGTGCTTGTTTCGGCCTGGTTCAGCATTGCCTGTGCATTTGTTAAGAATGTTGATTCTGGGATTGGTGTCTGCTCAAGCATTCTAGGCAATGGCCTCTGTACATACACATGTCAAGTGTCAACAAATGGAAAATAATTATCTCACTAAAGCATGACTGAATCAGAGCAAGTAATGCAACAAGTACAATAGGTTTAAATTACCTGCTGAAGCATGTGATCCACCATAAGATCTTCAACTATTGTACTGGTCTCTGCACTTGTGTTGGCCTACTGCTCATCAAACAAAAAGTTTGTTAGAGTCTGTTGCTCCATAAGATCTTGTAGAGGTTCTATGAACACAAGACAGTTATCGGGGCTTGTTCTGGAAGTGGCTATTGCTCCATAGTAGATTTTGAAGCTTCCAAATTGTCATCAGATTAGGGTGGAGGAGCTTGTGCATTGGGAGGTGGTATACCAACTGGTTCATCCTCGTCCACATTGTCAGCATAAAGGTCATCATCTCCATCACTGATTTCAAAGTCACTATCTACCATGTCACCAGGATCAAAGTCACTGTCATCTGAGTCACTATCTGTTCCTACATTGCCTTCAAAACATCTCTTCTTTGCTCTGGTACTCCTAAATTGATGTGCTTCTACATCTTCATGTATTGCATGTTGTTGTACTTCTCTTTGTTGCTCTACATGCTCTGCATCTTCATGTGGCTCTGCTTCTCCTTCTTGCCGTACATTCTCCGCATCTTCATGTTGCTCTACATCTTCATGTTGCCCTGCTTGTCCTTGTTGCTCTGCATTCCCTTTTGTTCCTTCACCAAATGTGCACTGCCTTCTTACAAACATGAATGGATTGCCATCTTCTTCCCTGTCTAGCACATTATCTGGATAAACAACCTGAATTGGTATAGGGAAATCTTCTTCTGAATTTTCAAGCTTGCTACTCTAAGGATTAGTACTAGTACCATCTTTTGAAGGGCTAAACACTGGTGGAAGCTGAACCCTTGGAAATTGGACCACATCATCAACAACCTTCTTAGTAATCAGGTTGTCACATGATCATGATAAATACTGAAGAAGTGATGCCCAATAGATAGAAATTTCATCATTTGATCAGTATCTTCCTCAAAACTAATAAGTCTCAAAGAATTCCTAGTAATGTCAAGTATTGGGATTTGATAATATGCCTTCAACCTGCCTGCCATCTCCCAGTCAATCTCTTCTACTAGATGTTCCACCATTATTGGAGACCAGGTGAGCTTATCCAAACTGTCATACCACTTGATGTCCATCAACTTAAGCCATGTTGCTTCCTTCACCCATGAAAAACCCACCATGATGAAACTGCACTGAGAACTTCTCACTTCCTGCTCCTGCAACAACAAAGCATATTTCATTCTGCCAAAATTGACCAAAAAATGACCATTTTGAACAGAACAACACAAAGCACTAGAAACCCCCAATTTCCTCCAAAAACCATAGCTCCAAATCTAAGCCTATTCCAACAAAGGTGCACATACGGGTACATAAAAACAACAATACATGCGGAATCGATGAAAATTTGATCCGTTTGACAAGAACCTAAAACCCTATCAGAAACCCCTAACACGATTCAAAAAACCCTAAACCTAAATCCCCATAGACACGACAAATACTATCACATATCATAGCTGAACACAATGTCAGCCCTATCAAACTCAAATGGAACAGAAATGGCAGAAATCTAAACTTACGGTAAACGGGGGCACGGGCACCATCGGGGCGACGAACAGGAGACATGGCGGCGGCGCCTCCTCTTCACCCTCGTGAAGATCTACTCCGCGCCCGCTACTCCGACCACGACGCTAGAACACGGCGCCTGCCAGCACCACGCCACCGATCGGCTCTATCACCTTCTATGCCGGTTTGATCGCCTCGACAGGGGAGGTGGAGAGACAGGGAAGGTGGAGAGACGTGGGAGGGCTTCGGGTATCTTTACGGCAACGTGGGCGGGGTTGCAAATATGTCATCGGGTCGCTTCTCCTGGCGACACCTGGCGCGCGGATTGGGAGCCGGATGGTCAACAGGTGGCGTACAAGCGGTCTATGATGCACAGTGACCGTATTTTCACTGTTCACTGTACAGAGTGACCGTATTGCGTGTTCCTGTGTACAATGACCAAAGTGACCGCGCGACACAAGTTAGGTACCGCTGATGAATTTTACTTGAAAGTTAATACACGGAGCGCATTCAAAATGAAGCGGGGGACCACTTGACCTAACACCGTCTCCAGAAACCCCAACCCACCGAACCCCTCGGGCTCTATGCCCTTATCCGGTGAGCTCTCCCACCCGTCCACCCATCACCGCACCCGGCCTCTCAACGCTCATCTCCACCACCTACTCCATGGTCTTGTCTTTGGTGCCGGAGCAAGCACCGGCACGGTGCAATGGCGGCTTGCAAGAACGACGACGACGAGGGTCACAACGGAAGTGGCCCGGAATTGTTGGAGAGGCTCTGCCACATGGACACGGGCATGGCAAAGCTGCTCCGGGTCAACAGCACCCCTCATTGTCGGTGGGCCAAGAACCCGGTGCTGGCCGCACTAGAGGAGGAGGGCGGGCACGCATGGTACGGCTACACGTTCGAGGAGGAGGCACCGGCGAAGGACGGTTTCGCGCCACCCCGGATGGTGTGGTCCAAGGTGAAGGGCTACCCATGGTGGCCTTGGTAGGTGTTCAACCCAGTGGACGCGTCGTCGGTGCTTGAGTTGCGCGAGCGACGGGCGGCCGGGGCCGCCCTGGTCGCGTGCTTCTAGGACCGATCCTTCGTGTGGGTCGGTGTGACAGACCTCATCCCGCTCTGTGACGACTTCCCCCACCTCGCCGGGGTCAGCCTCCGGAGCAACTGCAAGGCCTCCGGAGGAACTCCAATTGCAGCCTCTTTATCGAAGTCTTTGGAGTATTTTGTTCGAGCAGAGAGTGTTTCCAACAAATTTCATTGTAATTCTTAGTTATATGAGTTATTTTGTGTTTTCTTGAATCTTAGGTCTAAATCAATATACTTTTAATTGTAATTGTTATGAATATGAAAAAAATTATAGGTATTTCTAGAAAAAGAACCCGTTGCCCTCAAAAGGAAAAGGCTCAGTTATAGAAATATCAAACGTGGTGGTGGTCGGAATAAGAAGCGGCGACGGAAGGCGAGCGAGGAACCCTAACCTAAGAGCATCTCTAGCAGACCCTGTATATCGCCGACCTGCAAAATTCATTTACAATTCGCGGAAAAATGGTTTTGTGGGCCGGCGTGGGTGCCGGCCGAGCAGACCCCGCATAGCAGAACTGTAACACGGAATATTCACAAATATTCTGTTTTACAGTTCCATGATACGTCTCCGTCGTATCTATAATTTTATATTGTTCCATGCCAATATTCTACAACTTTCATATACTTTTGGAAAGTTTTTATATTATTTTTGGGACTAACATATTGATCCAGTGCCTAGTGCCAGTTCCTATTTGTTGCATGTTTTATGTTTCGCAGAAAACCCATATCAAACGGAGTCCAAACGGGATAAAAACGGACGGATAATATTTTTGGAATATTTATGATTTTTGGGAAGAAAAACCAATGCGAGACGTTGCCCGAGGGGGCCACGAGGTAGGGGGCGCGCCCCAGGGGGGTGGACGTGCCCCTAACCCTTGTGGGCACCCCGTAAGGCGGTTGATGCTCTTCTTTTGCCGCAAGAAAGCTAATTTTTGGAAAAAAATCTAGGCGAAGGTTTCAATACAACCGGAGTTACAGATCTCCGGATATATAAGAAACGATGAAAGGGCAGAATCTGAAAAGACAGAAACACAGAGAGACAGAGAGACAGATCCAATCTCGGAGGGGCTCTCGCCCCTCCCATGCCATGGAGACCAAGGACCAGAGGGGAAACCCTTCTCCCATCTAGGGAGAAGGTCAAGGAAGAAGAAGAAGGGGGGCTCTCTCTCCCCATCGCTTCCGGTGGCGCTGGAATGCCGGCGGGGGCCATCATCATCACCGCGATCTACATCAACACCTCCATCATCTTCACCAACATCTCCATCACCTTCCCCCGTCTATATTCAGCGGTCCACTCTCCCGCAACCCGTTGTACCCTCTACTTGAACATGGTGCTTTATGCTTCATATTATTATCCAATGATGTGTTGCCATCCTATGATGTCTGAGTAGATTTTTGTTGTCCTATCAGTAATTGGTGAATTGCTATGATTGGTTTAATTTGCTTGTGTTTATGTTGCTGTCCTATTGTGCCCTCCGTGTCGCGCAAGCATGAGGGATTCCCGTTGTAGGGTGTTGTAATACGTTCATGATTCGCTTATAGCGGGTTGCTTGAGTGACAGAAGCATAAACCCGAGTAAGGGGGTTGTGGCATATGGGATAAAGGGGACTTGATGCTTTAATGCTATGTTTGGGTTTTACCTTAATGATATTTAGTAGTTGTGGATGCTTGCTAGAGTTCCAATCATAAGTGTTGGAAATATGCCCTAGAGGCAATAATAAATTAGTTATTATTATATTTCTTTGTTCATGATAATCGTTTATTATCCATGCTATAATTGTATTGATAGGAAACTCAGATACATGTGTGGGTACATAGACAACACCATGTCCCTAGTAAGCCTCTAGTTGACTAGCTCGTTGATCAATAGATGGTTACGGTTTCCTGACCATGGACATTGGATGTCGTTGATAACGGGATCACATCATTAGGGAATGATGTGATGGACAAGACCCAATCCTAAGCCTAGCACAAAGATCGTAGTTCGTATGCTAAAGCTTTTCTAATGTCAAGTATCATTTCCTTAGACCATGAGATTGTGCAACTCCCGGATACCGTAGGAATGCTTTGGGTGTACCAAACGTCACAACGTAACTGGGTGGCTATAAAGGTGCACTACAGGTATCTCCGAAAGTGTCTGTTGGGTTGGCACGAATCGAGACTGGGATTTGTCACTCCGGTTAACGGAGAGGTATCTCTGGGCCCACTCGGTAGGACATCATCATAATGTGCACAATGTGACCAAGGGGTTGATCACGGGATGATGTGTTACGGAACGAGTAAAGAGACTTGCCGGTAACGAGATTGAACAAGGTATCGGTATACCGACGATCGAATCTCGGGCAAGTACAATACCGTTAGACAAAGGGAATTGTATACGGGATCGATTGAGTCCTTGACATCGTGGTTCATCCGATGAGATCATCGTGGAACATGTGGGAGCCAACATGGGTATCCAGATCCCGCTGTTGGTTATTGACCGGAGAACGTCTCGGTCATGTCTACATGATTCCCGAACCCGTAGGGTCTACACACTTAAGGTTCGATGACGCTAGGGTTATAAAGGAAGTTTGTATGTGGTTACCGAATGTTCTTCAGAGTCCCGTATGAGATCCCGGACGTCACGAGGAGTTCCGGAATGGTCCAGAGGTAAAGATTTATATATGGGAAGTCCTGTTTTGGTCACCAAAAAAGTTTCGGGTTTTATCGGTAACGTACCGGGACCATCGGGAGGGTCCCGGGGGTCCACCAAGTGGGGCCACCGGCCCCGGAGGGCTGCATGGGCCAAGTGTGGGAGGGGACCAGCCCCAAGTGGGCTGGTGCGCCCCCCACAAGGGCCCAAGGCGCCTAGGGTTTGGGGAGGGGGCGCACCCACCTAACTTGGGGGGCAAGTTTCCCCTCTCCCCCCCCCCTTGGCCACCACCCTAGATGGGATTGGGGGCAGCCGCACCCCTTGGGGTGGAAACCCTAGAGGGGGCGCACCCCCCTCCCTTTCCCCTATATATAGTTGAGGTCTTGAGGGCTGCCAACACATGAGTTTCTCTCCCTCTTGGCGTAGCCCTACCTCTCTCCCTTCTCCTCTCCCGCGGTGCTTGGCGAAGCCCTGCAGGATTGCCACGCTCCTCCACCACCACCACGCCGTTGTGCTGCTGCTGGACGGAGTCTTCCTCAACCTCTCCCTCTCTCCTTGCTAGATCAAGGCATGGGAGACGTCACCGGGCTGTACGTGTGTTGAACGCGGAGGTGCCATCCGTTTGGCACTAGGATCTCCGGTGATTTGGATCACGACGAGTACGACTCCTTCAACCCCGTTCTCTTGAACGCTTCCGCTTAGCGATCTACAAGGGTATGTAGATGCACTCTCCTTCCCCTCGTTGCTGGTTTCTCCATAGATAGATCTTGGTGACACGTAGGAAAATTTTGAATTTCTGCTACGTTCCCCAACAGTGGCATCATGAGCTAGGTCTATTGCGTAGATTCTTTGCACGAGTAGAACACAAAGTAGTTGTGGGCGTTGATTTTGTTCAATATGCTTACCGTTACTAGTCCAATCTTGTTTCGACGGTATTGTGGGATGAAGCGGCCCGGACCGACCTTACACGTACACTTACGTGAGACAGGTTCCACCGACTGACATGCACTTGGTGCATAAGGTGGCTAGCGGGTGCCAGTCTCTCCCACTTTAGTCGGAACGGATTCGATGAAAAGGGTCCTTATGAAGGGTAAATAGCAATTGACATATCACGTTGTGGTTTTGCGTAGGTAAGAAACGTTCTTGCTAGAAACCCATAGCAGCCACGTAAAACATGCAAACAACAATTAGAGGACGTCTAACTTGTTTTTGCAGGGTATGCTATGTGATGTGATATGGCCAAGAAGAATGTGATGAATGATATGTGATGTATGAGATTGATCATGTTCTTGTAATAGGAATCACGACTTGCATGTCGATGAGTATGACAACCGGCAGGAGCCATAGGAGTTGTCTTTATTTATTGTATGACCTGCGTGTCATTGAACAACGCCATGTAATTACTTTACTTTATTGCTAACCGGTAGCCATAGTAGTAGAAGTAATAAGTTGGCGAGACAACTTCATGAAGACACGATGATGGAGATCATGATGATGGAGATCATGGTGTCATGCCGGTGACGATGATGATCATGGAGCCCCGAAGATGGAGATCAAAAGGAGCAAAATGATATTGGCCATATCATGTCACTATTTGATTGCATGTGATGTTTATCATGTTTATGCATCTTATTTGCTTAGAACGACGGTAGTAAATAAGATGATCCCTCATTAAAATTTCAAGAAAGTGTTCCCCCTAACTGTGCACCGTTGCGAAAGTTCGTCGTTTCGAAGCACCACGTGATGATCGGGTGTGATAGATTCTTACGTTCACATACAACGGGTGTAAGCCAGATTTACACACGCGAAACACTTAGGTTAACTTGACGAGCCTAGCATGTACAGACATGGCCTCGGAACACAAGAGACCGAAAGGTCGAGCATGAGTCGTATGGTAGATACGATCAACATGAAGATGTTCACCGATGATGACTAGTCCGTCTCACGTGATGATCGGACACGGCCTAGTTGACTCGGATCATGTAATCACTTAGATGACTAGAGGGATGTCTATCTGAGTGGGAGTTCATGAGATGAACTTAATTATCCTGAACATAGTCAAAAGATCTTTGCAAATTATGTCGTAAGCTCGCGCTTTAGTTCCACTGTTTAGATATGTTCCTAGAGAAAATATAGTTGAAAGTTGACAGTAGCGATTATGCGGACAGTAGAAAGCTTATGTCCTTAATGCACCGCTCAGTGTGCTGAACCCCAAACGTAGTCTGTGGATGTTGCGAACATCGGACATGCACGTTTTGATAACTACGTGATAGTTCAGTTAAACGGTTTAGAGTTGAGGCACCAAAGACGTTTTCGAAACGTCGCGGAACATATGAGATGTTTCGAGGGCTGAAATTGGGATTTCAGGCTCATGCCCACGTCAAGAGGTATAAGACCTCCGACGATTTTCTTAGCCTGCAAACTAAGGGAGAAAAGCTCAATCGTTGAGCTTGTGCTCAGATTGTCTGAGTGCAACAATCACTTGAATCGAGTGGGAGTTGATCTTCCAGATGAGATAGTGATGTTTCTCCAAAGTCATTGCCACCAAGCTGCTAGAGCTTCGTGATGAACTATAACAAATCAGGGATAGATATGATGATCCTTGAGATATTCACAATGTTTGACACCGCGAAAGTAGAAATCAAGAAGGAGCATCAATTGTTGATGGTTAGTGAAACCACTAGTTTCAAGAAGGGCAAGGGCAAGAAGGGGCACTTCATGAAACGGCAAATCAGTTGCTGCTCCAGTGAAGAAACCCAAGGTTGAACCCAAACCCGAAACTAAGTGCTTCTGTAATAAGGGGAACAGCCACTAGGGCAGAATTACCCTAGATACTTGGTAGATAAGAAGGCTGGCAAGGTCGATAGAAGTATATTGGATATACATTATGTTAATGTGTACTTTACTAGTACTCCTAGTAGCACCAGGGTATTAGATACCGGTTCGGTTACTAGGTGTTAGTAACTCGAAATAAAAGCTACGGAATAAACGGAGACTAGCTAAAGGTGAGCTGACGATATGTGTTGGAAGTGTTTCCAAGTTTGATGTGATCAACCATCGCACGCTCCCTCTACCATCAAGATTAGTATTAAACCTGATTAATTGTCATTTGGTGTTTGCGTTGAGCATAGACATGATTGGATTATGTCTATCGTAATACGGTTATTCATTTAAGGAGAATAATGGTTACTCTATTTATTTGAATAATACCTTCAATGGTCTTGCACCTAAAGGAATGGTTTATTGAATCTCGATCGTAGTGATACACATTTTCATGCCAAAAGATATAAGATAGTAATGATAGTACCACTTACTTGTGGCACTGCCATGTAAGTCATATTGGTATAAAACGCATGAAGAAGCTCCATGTTGATGGATCTTTGGACTCACTCGTTTTTGAAAAATTTGAGACATGCGAGCCATGTCTATTGGTGTATACGCATGAAGATACTCCATGCAGATGGATCATTTGGACTCACTTGATTCTGAATCACTTGAGACATGCAAATCATACCACATGGGCAAGATGACTGAAAAGCCTCGTTTTCAGTAAGATGGAACAAGATAGCAACTTGTTGGAAGTAACACATTTTTATGTGTGCAGTCCAATGAGTGCTGAGGCATGCAGTGAATATCGTTATGTTCTTACTTCACAGATGATTTAAGTAGATACTGAGTATATTTACTTGATGAAACACAAGT
This sequence comes from Triticum aestivum, assembly GCF_018294505.1. Classification (NCBI taxonomy): domain Eukaryota; kingdom Viridiplantae; phylum Streptophyta; class Magnoliopsida; order Poales; family Poaceae; genus Triticum; species Triticum aestivum. The sequence continues at coordinate 67,157,707 of NC_057795.1, read as the reverse complement.
CTGAATTATTGAATGGTTCAAGTAACTTCAGAGTGAAGTTGAAGATCATCGTGACAAGAGGATAAAATGTCTATGATATGATCATGGAGATGAGTATCTGAGTTACGAGATTTGGCACGCAATTAAGACATTGTGGAAATTGTTTCACAATTAATACCGCCTAGAACACCATAGTGTGATGGTGTGTCCGAACATCATAGTTGCACCCTATTGGATATGGTGCGTACCATGATGTCTCTTATTGAATTACCACTATCGTTCATGGGTTAGGCATTAGAGACAACCGCACTCACTTTAATAGGGCACCACGTAATTCCGTTGAGACGACACCGTTTGAACTATGGTTTGGAGAAACCTAAGTTGTCGTTTCTTAAAAGTTTGGGGCTGCGACGCTTATGTGAAAAGGTTTCAGGTTGATAAGCTCGAACCCAAAGCGGATAAAATGCATCTTCATAGGACACCCAAAATAGTTGGGTATACCTCCTAATTCAGATCCGAAAGCAATAGGGATTGTTTCTCGAATCGGGTCCTTTCTCGAGGAAAAGTTTGTCTCGAAAAATTGAGTGGGGGGATGGTAGAGACTTGATATGGTTATTGAACCATCACTACAATTAGTGTGTAGCAGGGCACAAGAAGTTGTTCCTATGGCACCTACACCAATTGAAGTAGAAGCTTATGATAGTGATCATGAAACTTCGGATCAAGTCACTACCATACCTCATAGGGTGACGAGGGTGCATACTACTTCAGAGTGGTACAGTAATCCTGTCTTGAAGGTCATGTTGCTAGACAACAATGAACCTACGAGCTATGGAGAAGCAATGGTGGGCCCATATTCCAAAAAATGGTTAGAAGCCATGAAATCCGAGATAGGATCCATGTATCAGAACAAAGCATGGACTTTGGTGGACTTGCTCGTTGATCGGCAAGCCATTGAGATAAATGGATCTTTAAGAAGAAGACGGACGTGAACGGTAATCTCACCGTCTGTGAAGCTCGACTTGTGGCGAAGAGTTTTTCAAAAGTTCAAGGAGTTGACTACGATGAGATTTTCTCATCCGTAGCGATGCTTAAGTCCGTTGGAATCATGTTAGCATTAGCTGCATTTATGAAATCAACCAATTGGATGTCAAAACGAGTTTCCTTACCAGTTTTCGTAAGGAAAGGTTGTAAAATCAGAAAGGTTTGTCGATCCTAAGGATGCTAAAAGGTATGCTAGCTCCAGCGATCCTTCTAAGGACTGGAGTAAGCATCTCGGAGTTGGAATGTACGCTTTGATGGAATGATCAAAGATTTTGGGTTTATACAAAGTTTATGAGAAACTTGTATTTCCAAAGAAGTGAGTGGGAGCACTATAGAATTTCTGATAAGTATATGTTGTTGACATATTGTTGATCAGAAATGATGTAGAATTTCTGGAAAGCATATAGGGTTATTTGAAAAGTGTTTTTCAATGGAAAACCTGGATTAAGCTACTTGAACATAAGCATCAAGATCTATGAGATAGATCAAAACGCTTAATAATACTTTCAAATGAGCACATACCTTGACATGATCTTGAAGGTGTTCAAGATGGATCAGTCAAAGAAGGAGTTCTTGCCTGAGTTGTAAGGTATGAAGTTAAGAGTTAAAGCTCGACCACGGCAGAAGAGAGAGAAAGGACGAAGGTCGTCCCCTATGCTTCAGACATAGGCTCTATAGTATGCTATGTTGTGTACCGCACCGGATGTGTGTCTTGCCATGAGTCAGTCAAGGGGTACAAGAATGATCCAGGAATGGATCATTGGGCAGCGGCCAAAATTGTCCTTGGAGTAAATAAAGGACATGTTTCTCTATTATGGAGGTGATAAAGAGTTCGGCGTAAAGGGTTACGTCGATGCAAGCTTTAACACCTATCCGAATGACTCTGAGTAGCAAACCAGATACGTATAGTGGAGAAACCATTTGGAATAGCTTCAAGTGGAGCGTGGAAGCAGCATTTATAATATGACATAGAGAATTGTGAAGTACAGACGGATCTGAATGTTGCAGACACGTTGACTAAAACCTCTCTCACAAGCAAAACATGATCAAACCCCAGAACTCATTGAGTCTTAATCACATGGTGATGTGAACTAGTTTAGTAACACTAGTAAACTCTTTGGATGTTGGTCACATAGCGATGTGACCTATCAATGTTAATCACATGGCGATGTGAACTAGATTATTGACTCTAGTGCAAGTGGGAGACTGTTGGAAATATGCCCTAGAGGCAATAATAAATTAGTTATTATTATATTTCCTTGTTCATGATAATCATTTATTATCCATGCTATAATTGTATTGATAGGAAACTCAGATACATATGTGGGTACATAGACAACACCATGTCCCTAGTAAGCCTCTAGTTGACTAGCTCGTTGATCAATAGATGGTTACGGTTTCCTGACCATGGACATTGGATGTCGTTGATAACGGGATCACATCATTAGGAGAATGATGTGATGGACAAGACCCAATCCTAAGCCTAGCACAAAGATCGTAGTTCGTATGCTAAAGCTTTTCTAATGTCAAGTATCATTTCCTTAGACCATGAGATTGTGCAACTCCCGGATACCGTAGGAATGCTTTGGGTGTACCAAACGTCACAACGTAACTGGGTGGCTATAAAGGTGCACTACAGGTATCTCCGAAAGTGTCTGTTGGGTTGGCACGAATCGAGACTGGGATTTGTCACTCCGTGTAACGGAGAGGTATCTCTGGGCCCACTCGGTAGGACATCATCATAATGTGCACAATGTGACCAAGGGGTTGATCACGGGATGATGTGTTACGGAACGAGTAAAGAGACTTGCCAGTAACGAGATTGAACAAGGTATTGGTATACCGACGATCGAATCTCGGGCAAGTACAATACCGTTAGACAAAGGGAATTGTATACGGGATCGATTGAGTCCTTGACATCGTGGTTCATCCGATGAGATCATCGTGGAACATGTGGGAGCCAACATGGGTATCCAGATCCTGCTGTTGGTTATTGACCAGATAACGTCTCGGTCATGTCTACATGATTCCCGAACCCGTAGGGTCTACACACTTAAGGTTCGATGACGCTAGGGTTATAAAGGAAGTTTGTATGTGGTTACCGAATGTTGTTCGGAGTCCCGGATAAGATCCCGGACGTCACGTGGAGTTCCGGAATGGTCCGGAGGTAAAGATTTATATATGGGAAGTCCTGTTTTGGTCACCGGAAAAGTTTCAGGTTTTATCGGTAACGTACGGAGACCACCGGGAGGGTCCCGGGGGTCCACCAAGTGGGGCCACAGGCCCCGGAGGGCTGCATGGGCCAAGTGTGGGAGGGGACCAGCCCCAAGTGGGCTGGTGCGCCCCCCACAAGGGCCCAAGGCGCCTAGGGTTTGGGGAGGGGGCGCACCCACCTAACTTGGGGGGCAAGTTTCCCCTCTCCCCCCTCCTTGGCCGCCACCCTAGATGGGATTGGGGGCAGCCGCACCCCTTGGGGTGGAAACCCTAGAGGGGGCGCACCCCCCTCCCTCTCCCCTATATATAGTTGAGGTCTTGAGGGCTGCCAACACATGAGTTTCTCTCCCTCTTGGCGCAGCCCTACCTCTCTCCCTTCTCCTCTCCCGCGGTGCTTGGCGAAGCCCTGCAGGATTGCTACGCTCCTCCACCACCACCACGCCGTTGTGCTGCTGTTGGACGGAGTCTTCCTCAACCTCTCCCTCTCTCCTTGCTGGATCAAGGCGTGGGAGACGTCACCGGGTTGTACGTGTGTTGAACGCGGAGGTGCCGTCCGTTCGGCACTAGGATCTCCGGTGATTTGGATCACAACGAGTACGACTCCTTCAACCCCGTTCTCTTGAACGCTTCCGCTTAGCGATCTACAAGGGTATGTGGATGCACTCTCCTTCCCCTCGTTGCTGGTTTCTCCATAGATAGATCTTGGTGACACGTAGGAAAATTTTGAATTTCTGCTACGTTCCCCAACAATAAGTGCATATGATCCAAGAAGAGAAAGTATGTTAGCTTATGCCTCTCCCACATAAAACTTGCTATCGGTCTAGTAAAGTAGTCAATTGCTTAGGGACAATTTCACAACTCATGCCACCACTTTTCCACACTCGCTATATTTATTTTATTGCTTCTTTATCTAAACAGCCCTTACTTTTTATTTACACGCTCTTTATTATCTTGCAAACCTATCCTGTCACACCTGCAAAGTACTTCTAGTTTCATACTTGTTCTAGGTAAAGCGAACGTCAAGCGTGCGTAGAGTTGTATCGGTGGTCGATAGAACTTGAGGGAATATTTGTTCTACCTTTAGCTCCTCGTTGGGTTCGACACTCTTACTTATCGAAAGAGGCTACAATTGATCCGCTTTACTTGTGGGTTTCATTCCACTATGTGGAGTCTTCTCCGACGGCCCACACCGGCCGCATATCAGATGCGTTTTTATATGAATTTCACACATATGCCACATATAATAAAAAATGTCAATATTACAATATAACAATCATCCAAACTACAATAATTATTCAAGTCACCGAAGCAAACTAAATAATTCAATACAAAACTTGTCCCAAATACAAATTACACATGAATTAAATGAAAATGAATGGAAAAATGGAATGTGTTACTGCCCAGCCCTTTGCCAATGGTGCTCAATGAGATCCTCCTGAAGCTGAAAGTGGGTGTTTGCATTTTCAGTCTCCCTGTAGGTTTGAAGAAAAGTTCTAATGCGGTTAGGGTCCCCAGCTGGTTTGACGGGTACCCACATTGTCGTAGAACTCCAAACTCATGCCTCTCTCATCTTCGAGAATCATATTGTGAAAAATAACACAGTCTGCCATGATGTTTTTCAAGGATTGCTTGTCCTAAAAATGAGCAGGACCATGAACAATGGCAAACCTAGATTGCAAAACCACGAATTCTCTTTTATTGTCTTTTCAGGCTGCCTCTTATGCCCTTGCGAATTCACATTGTTTCCTACTTTGGGGGTCTTTGATGCTCTTGACAAATGTGCACCAAGGAGGGTATATACCATCAGCAAGATAGTACCCCTTTGTGTATTCATGCCCATTGATAATGTAGTTGCAAGCAGGAGCATGACCACTAGCAAGCCTAGCAAACAAATAATACCGTTGCAACACATTGATATCATTGAGAGTACCCGGCATACCAAAACAGCAATGCCAAATCCATAAATCCTCGTATGCTACGACCTCTAGCATAATTATTGCATCACAAGACTTGCCACATTACATTCCCTTCCATGCCATTGGGCAGTTTTTTCAAGTCCAATGCATACAGTCAATGCTTTCTAGCATGCCAGGCCAACCTCTTCTCTCATTAGATGCCATTAACTTTTTTGTGTCTTCCTCGTTGCGTGCACGAAGATATTCAGGACCAAACACACGGATGATCACTTTGGCAAACATACGCACTGACTCAATTGTAGTATCTTCACCAATGTGAAGGTACTCATCGGCATAGTCAGACAGAATGCCATATGCAATTACCCGCATAGTTGCCGAGATTTTTTGATATGCACTAAATCCCTTCAAGCCTGTGGCATTTCTTATTTGAGTAAAATACCAACAATTGGCCTCGCAAGTTTGAACTATTTTTACAAAGAGGGATCGGCGCATTCGGTACCTTCTCCGAAAGAGGTGCAGCAGATATGTTGGATTGTCCGCGAAGTAGTCTTGCATTAACATGTCGTTCCCGAGATGGCGATTTCGAGGAATGCAAAGACGGCCGACGGTCGATCCTCACCGTCTCTTTCTGTTCTCATCTTCGTGCTCCTTCACGGCGAGTGCCATCACCAACGTCTGCTATTGATAGTTGACAAACAACATCTCAACATCCGAGTCGTCCGAATCGGACGAATCCTTGAGGGAAAACTTCTCGCACGGGCTCAATTCCATCTAAATTCACAAATACGCATGTCGTGTTAACCAACTATGCATACCGCTCGGCACAAGCACAAGTACAAGTACTCACCGGCGGTAAGGGGCGGTGGCTCTGCGGCGGTGGACCCCGGGGTGGCGACGACGACTAGGGGAGGCTCGGGGCGGTGGCTCTGCGGCGGTGGACCCGAGGCAGCTCGGATTGACGGATCCGGGGAGCCGGTCAAGCGGCTAGGTGGAAGAGGGGAGGGGCGCCCCGCGGCACGATTCCGCCCGCAGATTTGGCCGGAATCGCCGACAGTGGACGGGCGGAACCAATGGCGGGCGGCGGCGGAACGGGATGCGGAAAGGGCGCAGGCTGAAATGCATGTCCCGCCAACCGCTTTCATGGGATACGGGGCACCGTCGAGGCGAGGCGGAAATATGTGTTTTCATGGATTGGTGATGGTATTTTACGGTGCCCCACAAAAAAAAGCTACTGGTCAGACACGTTTATGGGACTAATCACGCAACATTTTTTGCCCGGACCCGTATTTTGACAGTTATTATGCGAGTCGAGGCATTATACTAGGTCTTTTTTTTGCATAGTAATACATGTCTCATTAATAACATAAAGATTCAGTTACAGGCCACGTAAACATAGATATTACAGGACTGAATAGATAGGATAATCCTATGCAAAAAACCAACGTCAGGCCCTCTTCACTAAAGAAAAGGAGACAGATCACCTCTTCACCCGAGTTCGACGCGGCTCCATCGCTGATCTGCAGCTTTACCGACCTCCAAAGTAGTTTGTCTGAAGCAAAACCATTGCCGTTGAAAGAATCAGACCGGGGCAACGTGTCCCCGGACACGCCATCGAACTCCAGAACTGACACCCCCGCACGGCTACGGCGTCGGAGGAGGAAATCAGAACTGTCAGCCTCCAACCACAAACCCAACACAAGATGCACCATCTTCCAGCTGTCACTTGCGTAGACAAGCGTCTGCGCGTACTCCTGGACGACAAAACCTCCCTTCTCCACCATGACGTCGGAGATAACGCCGCAGCAACGGGGACAGAGCAGAAGGAGAGACACAACGGCGTTATCGACGGTGAGTGAAGTTGAGGCAGATTTATCCGTTCGGGTGCCGCTCCCATCACCCCAACGGCGCACCACGACCTACAAATCCAAACCCTAACTACAGAGCGGAGAAACGGGGTCCCCTTCCTCCTGCTGCTGGAGCAGCGGCCGGAGAGAGAGGGGGCCAGCGCCCTCGCCGGTGGAGATCGGTGGAAAAGGATCGCCTGCCTAGTCGCCTCGCTCGTGGTGGCGGCGGCTAGGGTAGGGAAACGCTGCGTTCCGCCCCGCGCGAGTTTACTCTGAAAAACTTCACATTATACTAGGTCTGCTGGAGAACACCTGGCGGAGGTACGTATACTCAACAAATTCTTCAAAATCATCACTTTTCCTAGTGGAGGCGGAGTCGGAAGTCCGATGCCAGCCATGCGGTGGGCTTTCGTTGTCTTGACGGAGACGGACCCAGAACTCAGTCGCCGCATATATAAATGCAAGAGAAGTCTTTCCTCCCAATCCACTGATAAAATTACGCGCACAGACGCAGACTCGGGAGATTCGAGGCGAGGATACGAAGAGAGCGAGAGATCGGCGATGGCAGCGGCGATTCGGCAGGCGGCTAGGAGGTTGGCTGGCTTTGTTCTCCAGCGAACGAAAACGGAGGTGCCAAGGAGGCTCATCCACGGCGGTCCGCCGGCAGCAGCCCCCTCTTCCCTCCGGCATACCTCCTCCGGTGTTGAGGTACCGAAAATCACGATTCTATCGTTTATTTCATCGATTGCTGATTGATTCGCTACTGTGCTCTGCGAATAACATGATTAGGGATCTAGCATTCCACGCCTCGCTATACCGTAGGTCTCGTAATCAAATCCTTTTCCAAACGGCAAGATGGGGATTGCTTACCCTAGGATGGTCAACACTAGCTAGTTCCAAATTATTTTGTAAATCTTAGTCTTGCCATAAGTAAGCATGATTCGAGAATGAAATATCTTTTGCAAATATTGACACATGACACTGTTTGGTTTTTACTTTTTAGGCATCCCTACAAGCACATTCCAGATCAACTATAGCTATGTAGGCTTGCATCAATGAATATGTTGGTAGTTATTGTATCTAAACGCTCATATATTTCTTTATAGAGGGAGTATAATTTGTAAAGGAAATAACAGTGCCATAAATTTCTTAGTGAAATAAACTATTTTTGTTTGTATGGCCAGCTTCCTTCTGCGAAATCTGCTTTAGGGCAAGATGGGAAGGCTTCTGCTTTGAGGGAAATCAAGAAGAAGAGAGAAGAGTTGTTCGATCTGATTGCTGACACAGAAAGGCGATACGACACTCGGCTTACCAAGGAAGGCTGTCAAAACACACGCATGCTCCAGCAGCTTGCGGTTCAAATCGAGCCTAGACCCAATGACCCCTTGTGGTATCTACTCAGAGCATATGCTATCCTTTTCATGTTCCTTTTTCCTTGGAATAATTTGTTAACAAATTTTATTACATCTCTGAACTTGCAGGCGGTCGAAACGGTTTTCGAAGAGACTCAATGATTTTCTGGGGTTAGCCGGGGCTGTTATATCATCCTATATGCTTACGCGTAAGTGGCTTCACTTGGACCAAGAGGCAGATCCAAAAGGGCAGAAGAGCTAACTAGCAAAAATGGCTTCAGTTGGAGAATGAGGCAGAAGATCTAACTAGCTGCCTGGGAATCGAAGTGTAATTTCACTAGTCTAGAAATGCTCCAGGATGAAGTTACTAGTGCTCTTTTTGGGCATTATTTAGCTTTTGTACCAGCAACTGTAAAAAATAGCTCTGCATTTTTATATGGTTTTGGCTTCAGTTTCCTTGACCTTATGTGCGATCACTGTTTATGGCAAACTGTTTTTGCGTTCGCTTTGGTATCAATACTGTGTTCAGTGGTTGTATGAGTTGCTCTGCTGGTTACGTGAGCACTAACTCCGGTGGACTGCGTTTTGCGGAACGTCATATGGGGCGGCCCAAAAAAATGCCCACGCAGATCCTGCAAACAAGGCCCGGCCCGTAAATTTTTTACAAGCGACCCGTAAACTGACCGTGTTTCCAGTATATATGCGGGCGCGGGAAGATCTTAGGGTTTTTATCCTGCATTCCTCGCATGCCTTTCCACCACAAACTTCCCTCCAACGGCTAGAAATCGCCTCCCCTCTGACAACGATTTTCGTCGACTCCGGCCACCACATCTCTCCGGCGACGGCGACCGCGGGTGCAAGGCATGGCGGCGGCGAAGGTTTCGGTCGACATGCTTGGGTGTGAAGGGGCTTCCGTCGGGCGTGGCGGGTTCGCCGGCCGCAAGAGTTCCAATGACGACGAGGCCGGCAGCTCCTCCTTCCGCCCACCCGTGACAGATGCGCAAAGGGAGGCTGGCATCTCCTCCCTACGCCTTCCCGTGACGGATGCGCAAAGGGAGGCGGCGCGCATCTGCAGCGCGAAGTCCCGCGGTGCTGGGTTGCGCGCGTGGGCGAGTTTCCGGCGCCTCGGGTCTTCGACCCGGCCCTCCGGCGGCTCCGGGCGGCCGAGACCGCGTGTTGGCAGGCGAGGAGGCCGTCGTGGCCGGGAGATAATTGCATCTATAGTCCTCGTAGTTACAGGCGACGTCCAACAGGTCCTGGAACTTGTGTATTGCTTCAATACGGTCCTGGTACATGAAAATATGTGATCAATACTGTTGGGGATATAACTACTGAGTGTAAACCGCCCAGGAGGGGCCGGTGAACCCTCAACTATATTGAAGCCCATGAAGACCAAGAAGATGGCGCTTTACTGATAAAGCTTAGAGGCCCAGAGCCCAAAGGCGGATTAGGGCCCATATTGGTAAACCGCCATAGTTGTATAACTTGTATTGTAAATTAGGGAGGCAGAGACCGAGTCGGACACTTGTATGAGCCGGCCTCGGGACTCTGTAAACCGGCCGGGCGTCAACCTGTGTATATATAGGGACGACCCGACGACGGTTTAGGGACAAGAAATAACAACTCAAAAGCCAGGCATAGCGTGTTGGCTCCCTGGCAATCGAAACCCCAATAATCCCATCACAACTAGACGTAGGCTTTTACCTTCATCGGAAGGGGCCGAACTAGTATAAAACTCTCGTGTCCTTTGTCCGGTTTAACCCCTTTAAGCTAACCCGTCGCGATGGCTCCACGACTAAGTCCTTTCACGAGGACATCTGACGCGTTAATTCCACGACAGTTGGCGCCCACCGTGGGGCTATCGCACGATGGTTTCGAGTTCTTGAAGGGCAGCTTTGAAGGACTCAAAGGGTACGCGGTTGGCCGGATGACCAAGAGTCGTCGCGGCAAGCTCTACATAGACGATGCAGGTTGGGGCCCCAACGCCGGCTCAATCGAGTACGGGTACCGGGTCCCCTTCGGAGGAATTCACGTCTTCATCGGCAAGATCGGCGAACCGGGCCCTGAGCCGGACATCTGCACCGACCTCGTCGAGACGGCTCAGCGTGCGAGTCCCGCCCGGATTCAACCTTCCATGAAGTGTGGGTTCGTAGGATGTGTCCATGGGATCGGATCTAAACCGGTGTCCGAAGGTGAGACAACCGTTTATTCCGATGGCGAGTCATCCACCGGTGAAACCGAGTCCCTGTACCAAGTTCAAGACGGCTTGTTCGAAGGGTATTCCGATGGCACTAGTATTCCGGAATTTCTTGGACCGCCAAACCGAGTCGCAATCTTCATGGCCGGTACACAGCCAACCTTGCAAAACTCCACTGTAGCGGCATTGGGTTCCGGATCAGCAGCCGGGGCAGGAGGCCCCGCGCGCCGGCCGGCTCAAGTTCTGTCTAGTTTGTTGGATGCCTGGACGATGTTATTGGCCACAGCAGTTACCCCGGAGACTCAAGATCGGCATAATGCGGAGGTCACTAAGCTGCGGGATCAGATAACACAGGCCAAGGAGGACTTGGCGGCGGAGGAAACCAGGATAGCTGAGGAACGGGCCGCTTTGGATGCCCAGTCATAGAGGATTCAGGCCGAAAAATTATCGACTTTTGCTAGATTAGAACGCCTCGAATGACGTATTGAGGAGGAGACATCAGTCTCGCTTACCAGTGGATTATAATGCAATGAATCTCCTCAGTACGCCAGGAGCGGGAACTAGTAACCCGGGGCAGTAAACCGGACTACCGTGCCAAGGACCAGAGCGCCGGATCAACATCAGGTGATGGGTCCACCTCGACGAACAGACAACCCGCCGCAATACACAACACCCCCGCCAGGTCACTTCTCCACGCCTTTGGACAACATGATAGCTGCAGCATCCGGCTAGCGGCAATTCCGATGGAGGGTGAGTCGCTAGCAGCAATTGAGACGCGGCGGGCCAGGGATCTTCTTCAGACTGCTATGGTGCAGCAGCAGGCTTATTCATACAGCCGAGACAGAATTCACTCGACCCCCCGTCCAAGCAAAAGTTATAGCAGGCACATAGATGAGCCAGAGGTGTCCAACAGTGCGCGGCGCAATAATGCCCCTCAAGGGCCCAATCTGGCGCGCGGTGAGGTAAATGCTCAGGACGTGGTGGATAATGGCAGAGTACGAAGGGAGGCCGCTTTAGCAGCACAATACGCGAGTCATCATCAACCCGCCCCGGTTCAACCAACAGCGTCGGTAGACCGAGGCACCGGGCTGGCCTTCAGCTCCTGGGGAGTATCGTGTCTCATTCCGGCTCTCTGTAATGTGCGATTGCCCAAGGATTTCAAGGGTCCACGTAAGGTGCCTAATTACACTGCCGATCAACCTCCCGAGGCGTGGGTGGAAAGTTATGAGATGGCGATGGAGATGCTAGATGTAGATGAAGCGGCGTGTGCGAAATACTTTACCATGATGTTGGAAGGGACAGCCCGCACTTGGTTGAAAAACCTGCCCGCCAACTCGATCGAGTCATGGGACCAATTGAAGGCCCGGTTTATAGCAAACTTCAAGAATACATGCAAACAACCTATGTCCATTGTGGATCTGGATGCCTGTGTTAAAGGAGAGAACGAGTCAACAACTCATTGGGTGCGCCGGGTTTTAGAAGTCTTGCAGTCGTCAGACCGGATTAATGCTGGCCAAGCAATCATAACATTGGAGCGTAATTGCCGGTTTAAGTCACTGAAGATGAAGTTGGGACGGCTCAAGCGCCACTGCAATGACATGGGAACCCTTATGGCAGCTTTGGTTAAATATGCCGATTCTGATAATACTAAGGATCCCGATTCTGATGAGGAGAAACCGGAGAAGGGAAAGAAGAACGGCGGTGCAAAGGGACAACACCACAACCAAGGGAGCCATGGGAATAATGGTAAGCGCAAAGCAGATAATTCAGATTTTGTGGCCAACACCAATATGCAGCGTCGTAAAGGTAAACCGCCCCAACGCGGTGGAGGTATGAATCTAGAGCGTCTGTTAAACCAGCCCTTCCCAAAGCACGGGACCAAGGAGGTTCCAGCAATGCATCTTTGGAAGGATTGTTTCATTATGAAGGAGTTCAAAAACTCTGATCTCTTCCAGTATGATCAGGGTCCGTCGGGCGGTTCAGGTCCAGGTTTTCATGGTGGCGGCGGTTCAAACTCTGGATTTCAGAATCATCAGGGTAACCAGAACAACCAAAGTGGCAATAACCAACAGAATAATCAGGGGAATCAGCAGCAATCAGGTTTTCAGAGTCACCCAAAGCAGTTGAACGGCGGGCAGTATCATGTGTTCACTACTAGCTTGTGCAAGCGCGATCAGAAGCTTCACAAGAGGGCAGTTAATGCTGTTGAACCGGCAGTGCCATGTTACTTGCGATGGTCCGAGCAGCCCATTGTGTGGAGCGGAGAGGATCAACCGCCCGGGGTTGATAATCCGGGTCATATGGCTTTAGTGGTGGCACCTCAGGTGGGAGGTTATAAATTCACCAAGGTGCTGATGGATAGAGGGAGCAGTATCAACATCCTGTATTATGAAACCTTTCGTCGCATGGGGTTGACAGACAAGAGTCTTAAACCGTCAAACACTGTTTTTCATGGTGTAGTACCAGGTAAATCGGCATATCCTATTGGCAAGATAGCTTTGGAGGTTGTGTTTGGTGATGAGCACGACTCCAGGTCTGAAACATTGACCTTTGAAGTGGTGAAAATCCAGAGCCCATATCATGCACTGTTTGGACGGCCGGCTTACGCGAAGTTCATGGCGAGGCCCTGCTATATTTATTTGCAGCTCAAAATGCCGGGTCATAAGGGGACCATCACAGTTCACGGAAGTCGTAAGATCGCTTTGTATTGCGAGGAGGGTGATGCGGCCTATGCTGAGTCGCCACAGAGGAGTTGAAGTTCTACAAATACAATGTTGATCCGGCAGACATGACCCCTCTGAAGAAGCCCACCACTGAGCATGACCCGACCCTGAAGTTCAAACCGGCTGACGAGACTAAACTTGTTGATTTTGTTCCTGTCGATTCATCCAAACAGTTTAGCATCAGCACCAATCTGGATCCGAAATAGGAAAGCGCGCTCATCGAGTTCATCCATGAGAACCGGGACATTTTTGCATGGAAGCCTTCTGACATGCCAGGTGTATCGAGGGAACTCGCTGAGCACACTCTCAATATTGATCCCAATTTTAAACCGGTCAAGCAGTTTCTTTGCCGCTTTAACAAGGAAAGATGCAAGGCCATTGGTGAGGAGGTAGCCCGGCTGTTGGCTGCTGGGTTTATCATCGAAGTGTTTCACCCTGAGTGGTTGGCTAATCCGGTGCTAGTCCTTAAGAAAAACACCACTTGGCGCATGTGTGTGGACTACACAGATTTGAACAAGGCTTGTCCGGCAGATCTTTTCGCTCTCCCGTGTATTGATCAGATCATTGATGCGACGGAGGGTTGTGAGCGTTTGAGTTTCTTGGATGCTTATTCAGGTTATCATCAGATCAAAATGGCAGTTAAGGACCAGGAGAAGACAACCTTCATCACTCCCTTTGGAGCCTTCTGCTATGTTTCTATGCCCTTTGGGCTCAAGAGTGCCCAGGCAACTTATCAGCGTTGTGTGCAGAATTGTCTTCACACTCAGATTGGGCGCAATGTTCATGCATATGTGGATGACATTGTAGTAAAATCCAGGAAGATGGAGACATTGATAGATGATCTCAAGGATACCTTTGACAATCTTCGGGTTTATAAGATGATGCTTAATCCGGACAAGTGTGTTTTTGGTGTTCTGGCAGGCAAGCTTTTAGCCTTTCTGGTGTCGAACAGAGGCGTTGAAGCTAATCTGGAAAAGATCAAGGCGATTACATCTTTGGCTAAACCGACATGTATTAATGATGCTCAACGTCTAGCAAGTCGAATTGCAGCCCTAAGCCGGTTTATTAGCCACTTGGGAGAGAAGGCGATCCCTCTATCTTAGATGTTAAGAAAACAGACACTTTTGTCTGGAGTGATGCGGCTGATGCGGCGTTTGAAGACTTGAAGCGGCAGTTGGCTGAACCGCCGGTCCTTGCTGCTCCGGTTGACAAGGAGCCCTTGTTGTTGTACGTGGCTGCTAATGCCCATGCTGTTAGTGTGGCAATTGTGGTTGAGCGCAAGGAGGCTGGGAAGGAATATCCGGTTCAACGGCCGATTTACTATATCAGTGAAGTGCTTATCGAGTCAAAGCAACGATATCCGCATTGGCAGAAGCTGGTATATGGGGTTTTTTATGGCAAGTCGAAAGCTCAAACAATACTTTCAAGGCCATCCCATCACAGTGGTCAGTTCTGCTCCTTTGGGTAATATAATTCAGAATAGGGAGGCAACTGGCTGGTTGCAAAGTGGGCAATTGAGCTTGGTCCACATGGGTTGAAGTATATGCCTCGGACAGCCATCAAATCTCAGGCGCTTGTTGACTTCATCAATGATTGGACCGAGTTACATGCACCAGAGGACAAACCGGATAACACATACTGGACTATTCACTTTGATGGATCCATGCAATTGCAGGGCTCGGGGGCTGGAGTTGTCCTTACTTCCCCTCGAGGTGATAAAATTTGTTATGTTCTCCGCTTAATGTTTCCTTGTACTAACAATGCAGCTGAGTACGAGGCGTTACTGCATGGTCTCCGTGTGGCCAAGGAAATGAATTTAAGCCGGGTATGAGGCTATGGAGATTCTGATCTGGTGGCCCAGCAAGTTTATGGCACTTGGGATTCTAAGGATCCACTCATGGCAGCTTATAGACACGAGGTGGATATTGTGGCGGGTCACTTCAAAGGTTATCAGGTTGAGCACATTGACCGGCGCAAAAACGAAGCAGCAGATGCTTTAAGCCGGCTGGGATCTCAGCGTAAACCGGTACCACCCAATACCTTTTTAGATATTTTGCATAACCCGTCTGTTAAGTTGCCTACAGAGGAGGATTTAGCTGTTCCTGATCCGGAGGCCCAATTGGTAGCCGCTTTACATGTAATTCCGGATTGGACGGTTCCATATTTGGCGTATATGAACCGGGGCAAGCTACTAGATGATGAGGTTCTAGCCAGGCAGATAGTCCGGCGATCAAAGTCCATGGTTATTCACAATGGCGAGTTACACCACTGCAGTGTTTCAGGCGTATTCCAGCGTTGTGTTTCTCCTGAAGAAGGCCAAGAGATTCTACGTGAAATCCATGAAGGGGATTGTGGTCACCACGCCGGTTCAAAGTCCCTGGTGGATAAAGCTTTTCGTCATGGGTTCTATTGGTTGACAGCTCATGCTGATGCTGAGGATCTGGTAAAGCGGTGTGACGCTTGTCAGAAGTTTTCTCGCCGAGCTCATGTTCCGGCTCAAGAGCTACGGATGATTCCCATCACTTGGCCGTTTGCTACTTGGGGGCTTGATATGGTGGGACCTTTTAAGCGATCCAAGGATAAGAAGACCCACCTGTTGGTGGCGGTTGACAAGTTCACCAAATGGGTTGAAGCAGAGGCCGTAAGCACGTGTGACGCGGCTACGACGGTTCAATTTATCAAAAAGATCATCTTCCGCTTTGGCTTTACACACAACATCATCACGGATAATGGCACAAACCTTTCCAAAGGTGAGATGGAGGACTTCTGTCAGAGAGAGCACATCCGGCTTGATATAGCATCCGTGGTTCACCCCCAATCTAATGGTCAAGCTGAGAGAGCTAATCAAGAAATTTTGAAGGGTATCAAGCCCCGGCTTATGGTTCCTTTAAAGCGGACGCCGGGTTGTTGGGTGGAAGAATTACCTTATGTGTTATGGAGCATCAACACGACCCCCAACAGATCAACGGGTTACACACCTTTCTTCATGGTTTACGGGGCAGAGGCGGTGCTCCCAAGTGATATTCGTCATGATTCGCCCCGGGTTGCTAATTATGTTGAAGCGGACAATGAGCAAGCACGCCAGGAGGCGTTGGACCTGTTAGATGAGAAGCGGGACAT
This sequence comes from Triticum aestivum, assembly GCF_018294505.1. Taxonomy (NCBI): domain Eukaryota; kingdom Viridiplantae; phylum Streptophyta; class Magnoliopsida; order Poales; family Poaceae; genus Triticum; species Triticum aestivum. The sequence goes on along the minus strand of NC_057795.1, from coordinate 67,141,318 downwards.
GGCTTTGGCTCGTTCGGCGCTTTATCAGCAAGACCTGTGGCGTTATCACAGCCGCCGGGTTAAAACAAGAACCTTTCAAGAAGGCCACTTAGTGCTCCGGCTCATCCAGGATCAGACCGATATGCACAAGTTATCCCCACCTTGGGAATGGCCCTTTGTGGTCGGCAAGAATCTGCACAACGGATCATACTACCTCATTGACGTTCGAGACAACTCACGCAGTTCTGAGGAGGAGACCCGGCGGCCGTGGAACATAGCTCTCCTTCGGCCTTACTACACTTGAGCCATAGGCTTCTCTTATGTACATATTTTGATAATGTATGTATTATGATCAATATAATAAACCAGCATCATTGCTATAAGCAGGGTCTCTGCCGTTTTCCTCAAATATCTTTTGGTTACATGGGGGCTTCAGCTGACAAAGCGGAGTACTACCTGTTAAACCGGCTATCATGCCACAATACAGCTTGGGAGCTTCACACCCAAGGGGCCAAAGAGAGTCTGGATGCTATCCACAGCTCAAACATAGGCACCCATTGAGCACAGCTCGCAAAAATTACTTGGGGGCTCTTTGTGCACTGCAACAAAGAGTTTGAAAGGACCCTTGTAATATGCTATCAAGCACGGCTTGGAAGCCTGGTTTATTCACCTAAAACCCTGGGTTAACCTGCCTTCATCAAGTAAGCCACTCCTATCCAGGTAATCCTGGCATGACCCGCCGAACGTTTGACAAGTCAATCATATAAAAGACCCTGAACTTGTCAAAGTTAAAACGACGATTAGTTAGTTGGAGGTCCATCTTAAAAGGCTTTGCAAAATGGTTTAACTCAGCGGCCTGGCAGCCCATGAAAAGCCTCAAATTTGGGCCTGGTAGCCCTTGAAAAGCCTCGACTACATGGTTTTTATTTTCTTTTTGCCAAGTTTTTACCCTTTTATAAAGTTTATGTTGAACCGGCGTCTATTGACCCGGTATGGCTTTTCAGTCATCATAATAACCCGGTGTTTGTTAACCCGACTTGGCTTTCAGCTACAAGTTGTCAGAGCGTTTTATTATCAAACCGGTGTTTAATAACCCGGACTGGCTTTCACTACATGTCACCAGCAGGATCATCCGGTGTTTATCACAACCCGATATGGCTTATCATATTCACCCTTACTACAATCCAAGTTGGTAAACCAACTAAGTGATTTAATATCACAAGTATGATCTATTTCATATTTTGATTCAGATTTGGTAATTAACCGGGCTTTGTATTAGGCATTATGACCCGTCCAGCGGTAAACCGCCCGCACAATTCTTTTTATGCAGACATAAGGATCGCATGAAATTATCAAAGTGTATAAGCAAACACAACAAATATCATGGCAGATCAAACAAAGTCATGTATCAGTGCCACAGATCAAAGTATTTTAACTAGCCTATTAAAAGGCGCTTTGAGGCCCAAAATAATGATTGTTTTTCACACAGAACACAGTCTGTGAAAATCAAGCCTATTGCTGGATTTAGACTCGTCGCCAGGTCGACATGAGGTTGATGGATCCTTAGGCGTCGGTTCAACCTCCTCCTCCCCACCCAGTGGCTAGAAGTCAACGGTGGTCCAGTCAATTCGGGTTAAAGCTTGAAAGACAGCCTCTTCACTTATAAGATTGGACGGTTCAACGTCAGGGGCATAAGTGTGCTTACGAATTGGCAGAATAAGATTCTGCACTTCTTTCACAGCAGTGTCAACTCGATGGTTGTTGGCATCATAGAAGGACCGATGAGCAGTCAAGTTCACCTCTTCAGCCAATTAACTTGCTACTGGACGCATCTCCTTGCACTACTAGGGAAAAGCCTATACACAGAATCTTAGCAGCAGCGCGGCTCAAAAAGGAGCGCTGCTGCTAATTAGTAGTAGCGTGTGTGCTGGAAACTCGCTGCTGATAAATTTTTAGCAGTAGCGCGCTCTGCGTAAACCGCGCTGCTACAAATATCCACCGGCGGTGTTCACCGAGCTCCATTTAGCAGTAGCGTCGTGGCCTGAACCGCGCTACTGCTACAGATGTAGTAGTAGCGCGCTTTTACTGGGATCGCTGCTACTACATTTCAAATTGCCAATTTTTTTGTCACTGTTAGCAGTAGCGCCGTTGCCCAAAGCGCGCTGCTGCTAATTATTTAGCAGCAGCGCGTTTCTCCTCCCGCGCTACTGCTAACCCGCACCAACCCACCACCTTTCCCCACCCGTGCCTCCCCTCCCCCTCCTCTCTTCCCTTCCCCCTACCTCCCCCACATGCTCCCACTCTCACTCTTCTTCTTCCTCAATACTTCTCCCCCATTACTCTTTCTCTTCTATCCACCTTTCTCTCTCTTCATTACTCCTACCTAACTACACCACCTCCATTAATGCATCTCCTTTCTCTTTTTCCTTTCCCCTCCACTAGTTGAAGTTGTCTCCTCCCAAATTAGGTAGCTAGGTAGATGTAGGATTTAGTTAAGTGACCTATTT